>NC_060273.1:89680022-89752552 GCF_021613505.1 Equus quagga | reverse complement strand
AATCACAAGCAATTACAACAGCAGAAACTCATGCCTGCAGGGACACGCAGGCCAGAGTCCAAAGGTTCTATTCTTCATCCCCTGAAGCACACCAGACCATCCCAGGTCATTCCCTTGGGGAGTATCTTAAGGACAATCAGCAAGGTATGCAGGCAGCGTTCTGTTCCTGCAAGGGCCAGGCGTTCCTAAGTCCTTGCCTTCATTCCCAATAACATATTCCCCTCTGGCCTGAGAGTCCAAAGCACAAGCAATCTGGTATAATGACTATGAGGATCAGCAGATCACATACCCCCCCAGTCACCCATTTGGAATTTCTTTTTCCTTAGGCTTAAAGCCTAGCAAGAATGCTGCTATGATCTCCTGCAGCAGATGGGAAGCAAGAATTCTACAAGTAGGTTATTAGTTGTAATCATGAAAGGAGCCATTGCTGCTCCCAACCTTGACTCTTGGACCCATGGCTATAGGAGAGGCACACGGATATTGGCTTCTGCTTCACAGCATCTACTGCATCCTGTGTGACAGAACCACCTGCTTTCAGGGTGTCTCTCCTAACTGGCAGCTAACAGGGGGCTTCAATAGGCCATGCTCCTGTCCTGTTAACCAGCAGCTTCTGAGTGTTGGAGGATGTGGTGAAAACCAGTGGATTCAATGGGCACGTCTCCTCTGCTGAAATGCTTTTGCCATGAAATGAGCTTCTTGATCAGAAGCAATATGGTGTGGAGTGTGGAATGAAGTCACCACGCTGGTGAATAAGACAGAAACATTATGGGTAATGAAGGCAGATCAATATTGAGAACACATACCTAATCCAAAGAAGACAAATCTCTTCCCACTCCATGCTGGAAGAGGTCCAATGTAATAGTCTAGCCACCAAGTGGCCAGCTGGTCCGCAGGCGAATGATGCTCTATTGAAGGTTCAGTGACTGTCTCTGCTGTTGCCAAGGCAGGCACTCAGCCAGGTCGGCTTTGGGGAGGGGAAGTCCATGTGGTTGAACCCAGAAGAAAACATCATGATAAGTGATATATATTCTCAATTTAAAGATTAACATTTCAATGGGTTATTTTAGATTGAAGGCAGAGCATGGACTCTTGCCCTTACAGCTGCACTTCCAAAAAACAAAAGAGATATTCCCAGGTTCCAGTCTTCCTCCCCATCAGCACTGGACTGGTTAAAATGCTATTTATTCAGTGAGTGCTCTGTGAGGAAGTTAGTCAGAGCCCATGAGCTGTCAGGGAGGTGTGAAAAAATTTCCTAGACTGCTTGGCGTTAAATGGTTCTGCTAAATATTTCAGGAGAGAACAGTGGTGAACGAACAATCTGCCTTTCTGCCACTGCACTTTGCCTCATTTTTAAATGTGGCAAAGTTCCACTCAAGGGTTAAACTCACTCATGGGAAATTAAGCCATTTCTTGCTAAATTAAGAAGTAAGAACAACAGTCACATGATAACATTGGGGCTCTGACACGGTTGATCTGTGTAACGTGGCATGGAGGATGCAACGTGCTGTCAGCTTTACAGATAAGCATATTGTGACCCAATTTGTTTGCCAGGCAGTTGTTCCAGAGAGGTAGTTTACTGACAGAAGAAAATTGAAGGCAGATTACTGATTGCGCAATCAAAGCCGAGTGGCTGCAGAACTGAATAAAATGTTGTGTGAATCCAGAAGTCACCCTGGAGTAAAGAAAATTAAACAGCAAGGAGGAAGAGGGATTAACTCACAACAAATGCCAGGTGATTTCTACCTGCGTCACCCCATCCAACAGTGACCTAGTGAACGAAGCCCAGTAAATTTGACTCCATCCTGGTTCAAATGCCTCCCCAGGAGCAGAATTCTATAGGCAACCTTGGTAAAAGAAGTGAATAAGCTTTGGGTCAACAAACATATCCATTTGCTATCACTGTTTTTTAACTTTTAGGAAAACTTAGATTTTCCACTGTATTTTACATCTTGTTGTATGACCAGTGAGTAGTACTAGATATTGATGCTTCCTCTAACACTATTTTCTCTAAGGCCACAACATGAAATTCAGCTTAAGGCAGGCCTGTCTTGCAGGCTTGTGACTGTATTGATCCTACTGCCCGAATGGATTTTTAAATGAATTTTACAAGAAAATAACACTGTATGTGGACTCTTTGTGGGGCTTGAGCCCCCTCAAGGCTCCTGATATTCTTCCTTGTACTTTCAATGTCAAAAATAATCATTAATTTCTTTTTTTTTTTTTTTTGAGGAAGATTAGCCTTGAGCTAACATCCACCGCCAATCCTCCACTTTCTGCTGAGGAAGGCTGGCACTAAGCTAACATCCATGCCCATCTTCCTCTACTTTATACGTGGGACGCCTACCACAGCATGGCTTGCCAAGCTGTGCCGTGTCTGCACCCGGGATCCAAACTAGCGAATCCCGGGCCGCCAAAGCAGAACATGTGAACTTAACTGCTGTGCCACCAGGCCGGCCCCAGGAATAATCAATAATTTCAAAGCACAAGTGATATGAAAACAGATCTCTCAAAGTGAGATGAATGTGGTGGTCATTTGGAGCAACAGTAAACCTTTCTGAGCAATTGATTCATGTCTCTTTTTGAAGGGAAGAGTATTAAATTGGGTGGGAATCCAAACTCTACGTCAAGTTGTAGTCTCCAGAAAGATTTTGGAAATACGCCCTCCCGTGATCTAGCCAGAGAAGGAAAGGACATGACCGGGTCCAATCAGAACTAGAGTCTTCTTCCGTTTTTACATGGAGCCTAATGAAGGTTAAAAGTTTGCTAAATGTTATACAGGGAAGAGGTGAGGAATATGAGATAAGGACACTTGTAAAGCCCTTGAAGCTATAAAATAGCATAAAACTGTGGGAAAGGCCATGAGCTTTCTATTTGGTTCTGCTGCAAGTAAATATTCGCACATGACCACACCTGCCGCTGAGGTGGATACCTAGAACGAGGAACACTGTCTTCCTGGAAAAATAGGAGGTGTATCTGTTTCTAAATCAATATTGTTATAATCTTTTGTTTGGGTACCGTCAGGTTTTTTACATGTGGAGACTTGCTGACATTAGGGTAAATATTAATAAATCAACCCATGACGATTATAAAGGACAAAATCTGTCACTCTCATCCTCTGCTTCCAACTTCACAAACAGGACCTGAGACAGTAAGATTAAATAATTCTCTGGAGGCCAAGCAACCAGGACTAACCAAAGGGGACTTGCTGTAGACAATTCTGCTTTCTTTCAAATCTGGGAGCTCATCAGGTGGATATTTTTACTTATAACATTTGTACCATCTAGACCCTGATTTAAAGAAATGAACAAGCATGGAACTTAGTTTTTCCTCCCACGAATTTGGTTTTCGTTAAGTATTTAGGATCCCATAAACACTTTCTTATTTCATGTTTGATAATATTTTTCTTTTTTGGCACTTGGCACCAATAATGAATACAGCACCAAACAATATAACTAGACACTGTAATTCCCTGATGAGATTCTAATTTATTCAGCTAGGACACAAGCACTGCCCAAGGTTGAAACACTTGAAGCTTTAGCTGCTCATTTTCCTAGGTATTTAAATCTCCCTATCTTTCAAGCTGTCACAGGCACACGGCTCTCCTAACTTACTCTGGGCCTGCAGAAAACACAGGCCGCCAAAACAAAATCGCCATGTTCTGCCCCTCTTTCTGAATCTGATGATTCTGAGGCCGTGAGCCAAGTCTGCGGAGGAATTCTTCGGTTGGGCTGTTTTAGTTTGCAACTCTGCTTCCCCAGGGATTTACTGGCAATGAGATTAAAGGTCCTCCCGCCAAAACAATGTGATCCAAGGAATGCCTACCACAGAATCCTAGGGAGGGACATGTTTGTTAAAACAGATCCCAAAGCACCTGCCCCATGGCCAAGTGGTTAGTGGTTAAGTTGGTGCGCCCCGCTTCGGGGGCCAGGGTTTCATCGGTTTGGATCCTGGGCGCGGACGTGGCACTTCTCATCAGGCCATGTTGAGACAGCATCCCACACAGCACAACCAGAAGGACCACAACTACAATATACAGCTACGTAATGGGGGGGCTTCGGGGAGAAGATTGGCAACAGTGGTTAGCTCAGGTGCCAATCTTTAAAAACAAACAGATCCTGAGACCCCTCATCAGATCTCCTGAATTACAGTCTCTGGTGGTGGGTTTGGGAATCCAGGGCCACCCACTTACAATAGAGAAAAACGGTTCAATCCAAATTGGCTCTGGTTGTAAACCATGAGGTCCTTTAGGAACGTAAAGGAACATCCTTTGCAAGCAAAATCCAAGTCCAGGAGACGTGGGAAAGAGGAAGAAAGCAACATTGCGTTCAGCTCAGGTTAGGCCCTGAATTCCTTTAGGCCATCCCAGATTCCTTTTTAGCCCTGAGGATGTGGCCTAGGACTTGTCTTTACCGTTGCACAATACACTGGTTACGCCTATTCCAGATTCATTAATGGCAAGAGTAGGTCTAAACCACTGTCAATACAGAGCATGAATAAAAATGTTCATTGAGAGATGCCAGAGCACATTTCAACCAGAAATTTCCATTGACGTAAACTCAGGAGTGCATGTCTAAAGCAGATCATAAACAAGAGCATCTCCGGAGAAAAGGAAATGTTTGTGTTCCCAAATCAGAGGCAGAGGTCCTTGAAAATACCACATTGTTGGCTCCCAGAATGGGGCGCTCTCATGCCCTAAATGACGAATCAGGTCCATTTGTTCTGCTTTGTATTTCTCACTGTTTTTCTGCACCGGTGGTGAAATTTAAACAGACTTCATCCGCATCAAAGAAAATAAATTCCTCTGTGGACTTTAAATGTTAAGAATTCTGAGATGTGTGCTCTTCTGTCTCAGAAATGAGAATGCACTGAAACAGGAAGTCAGCCTCACAAAGGGGAGGAACCTCAAAGAAATATAACTTCAACCTTTTTGAACATATTCCATTTAGGGGGACAAAGTCCCCCATAGCTTGCCCACCTCATCCATTCCAACTTTCCCATGGGGAAAATAAAGGCTTGATAACAAACAATTACAAGAGAGGAACAAATCAATCAAAATGGTAATAATGGAGCAATTACATAAGAACAAAAACAATTACCAAAAGAAAACCACAATAATAATTTTACAAATACATTATTTAATACAAAAACATCAACACCTCCAGAGCACGGCCAACTTAAGTGATGACTGATTTTTAGGGTGATGGCATAATTTGTCATCCACACCATGACACTTGTGAAAGTAAAAAGTGGTGCTATGAATAATTTCATCAGGACAGCAGGCATACACCAGAACCGCCCCAGGAGATCCAGGGGTCATGGTCACCTAACTGATAATTCACAAACAACATATCTTTCCACAAGAGTATGGGTATTCCAAGCATCTAGATGTGCACTTGCTCAGTGAAGACTTTGCAGCATTATTGGTGGTAAAACACTGAAAGTAAGGCTTCGGAATTCTCTAGCAACAGGCTGATTCTAGTGGCAAATACTCATGACAGTTTTGGCCTTCTTGCACCTCAGAGATTTAGGTCAGCCTGACTCCAGTCCACAGGGTCCATATCCACAACCGCCTCAACTCTCATGTCATTCAGTTCCAAATATTTCTTAATTTTGGGTTCTTCTTAAATGTATGAGTTCCTTTTAAATCTAAGAGTTCTTTAGTAATGTTATTTGGCTCCAACACATGAGATATTTAAGCTATTCTTCTGTTACTAATTTCTAATTATATTGACCATTATGGTCAGATAAGATAGTCGGGATGATATTGTTCCTTTTGGAATATATTAAGGTATCCTATATGGCCTAGTGCGTTATATTAGTTGGAGTTTTCCAGGGAAACAGTATCAATAGGCTATATATTGTTATATGAGGAGATTTATTATGGGAATTGGCTCACGCAATTATGGAGGTTGAAAAGTCCCATAACATGCCATCTGCAAGCTGGAGACCCTGAAAAGCTGGTGGTATAATTCAGTCTGTGTCCCAAGGCCTGAGAACCAGGAGCTCCGATGTCCAAGGGCCGGAGAAGACAGATGTCACAGCTCAAAAAGAGAGCAAATTCACCCTTCCTTGCCTTTTCAATCTATTTGGGCCCCAAAGGATTAAATGCCCACCTACATTGGTGAGGGCAATCTTTTTATTCAGTCTACTGATTCAAATACTAGTCGCTTCCCAAGATGCCCTTACAGACACACCCCGAAAGAATGTTTTACCAGGTGTCTGGGCATCCCTCTGCCCAGTCAATTTGACACATAAAATTAACCATCAAATGTGTGGTTTACTCTTTTTAAAATATTTCGTTTATGCTCAAAATGAATGTATTTTTCTGTTTGACAGGTCTCCCATTTTTTACTTCCTCGTGGTGCCACTTGTGTGTCTGTGGATGCTGTTGACTTGGACACCACTGTCTTCATCAGTTTCCCCAAAAGATCCAGCACAAGTTCCTGCGTGTATAACTTTCCTGGTGATTTGAGAGGTCCCGGGGAGAGCGTTCATCATGCACTGTCCAGCCTCTGCTACCACACTGCTCTCCCTCCCCCCCCCCCCCCCCCCCCCTCCCCCCCTTTCCCCGGTCCTTGCTCCCCCCATGTGACCTTCCCTGAGCATGTACCACAGGCAGCGGCCCCTCCAGCCAGCCAGCCTCCCAGCCTGGAGGGCTACCTTCTGTCCCCGACAGGGCTTCTCCCTACATTGCCTCCCCAGAGATGAAGCCCTCCCTACAATGATTTGTTTACCAGCTGCAAAGGGAATATGATCATCTCCATAGGTTGCACCAAGTGATAGTAATTCTAAATATCACATTTATTAGGTAACTTGAGAACTTAGTTCTCAGCCCAACATACTAAAAGGGATCACAATATGCCATCCCAAAATATGCCATTTGGGCATAAGGATTATTTTGAGCTGAAGGCATTTAAGTCGCTGAAATCTCTTATCTACCTAAAAGCAGAACCTCCCAAAAGAACTTAACTGTCATAAATCCCCTCCCTAAGAAGAATCTAATCTAATCACACCCAAACAGACATTGTCACAAGACTAGCATATCTCCATCTAGTCTCCTGAGTGTCCACTTATCTCTCCAAAGTCATTTTTTTCCCCATAACTGCCTTTTCTCCCTCTCCCCTTCTCCCACTAAGTTAGGTAGATAAGCCTCCAAGTCTAACTACTTCTTGGGGTTTTCACTTCTTTTCTGTGAAGTCCTTCATACGTGTAAAATTATTAACATCAGTAAAATCTGTACACCTTTACTCCTGTTAATCCGCCTTTTGTCAATTTAATTCACAGGCCCCCAAAAACGAGAGTAACAGAGTAGAAGAAAAGTTTTTCCTCCCCTACAATATCAAATAAAGTTCATGGAAATTTGTGCGTGCCACTTATCTATTAGAACAACAAGAAAAATTCTGCATTTTTAGATCAGACCTGGCCCAGCCAGGGGCTGGCCCGGTGGTGCAGCAGTTAAGTTCGCATGCTCCCCTCCGGTGGCCTGAGGTTCACCTGTTCGGATCCCGAGCATGGACCTATGAACCGCTTATCAAGCCACGCTGTGGCAGGTGTCCCACATATAAAATAGAGGAAGATGGGCACAGATGTTAGCTCAGAGCTAATCTTCCTCAAAAAAAAAAAGATACACATTTAAAAAAAAAAAAGACCTGGCCCAATATCAAGTAAAGTTCATGGAAATTTGTGCCATTCATCCATTAGAACAACGAGAAAAATTCTGCATTTTTAGATCAGACCTGGCCCAGCCAAAGGACCTTGATATTTCCAAGAGTTCTGGAAGAAGAGATGCGCCAGTGAAGACAATATTCCTAAACCCAGTGACTTGTGAGCTCAAAGGCAAAGTTATCAAGCGTTGAGAGTATGGATTCTAGAACCCAAACCTCTAGATTCAAATTTTTCTTCTGTGACTTCCTAATGGTGAGGTTTGGCAAAGTACCCTATCTTTTTATGCACTATCACATCACATGGGGATAATGACTCACAATTCTGCAGGTCTGTTGGGAGCATTCAATGAGGTAATGAGCACAGTGATGCAGCAACGGGGTCACCACGTGCTCAGTGCGGCTGCTGTTGATGGTATCTTGGGAAGAGAGCTAGGCCTCACCTACCAGGAACGTTGTATGCATACCTCCCCTTTATGGTTTTCTCTTTTTTTTTAACTTGGTTAAGAATCTCTTGTGTTAGAGACGAGCGCCTTGTGATTGAATGGAATTAACAACAAACCTGTCGTTTCTCTTTCTGAGTGACAAATTAGATGAACATTGTCTTCCTCAAACAAACAGTAATAGGAACTTGTTACAAAGTCCTTTTTTACACAATCTGCCCTCAAGTCACAGAAAAATCTGGTAAAAAAAAAATGTTCATGGGGGTCGGCCCCATGGCCGAGTGGTTAAGTTCGCGTGCTCCGCTTTGGTGGCCCAGGGTTTTCTCTGGTTTGGATCCCGGGCGCAGACATGGCTCTGCTCATCAGGCCAGGCTGAGGCAGCGTCCCACATACCACAACTAGAAGGACCCACAACTAAAATATACAACTATCTACTGGGGGGATTTCGGGAGAAAAAGCAGAGAAAAAAAAAAAGATTGGCAACAGTTGTTAGCTCAGGTGCCAAGCTTTAAAAATGAAAAAAGTTCAGGAACACATTAGTGTTAACATTTTATAGATGAGGAAGCTGAATTCCAAGAAGCTAAATGAGTTGCCAAGAGACTCAACTGCAGGGAAAAGCACTTGGATCCAGGTGTTCTGGTCCAAAAGCCCAGCCTCTTCCTACCACACTCTATGCCTCAGGAGTTTGTCCGAAATCCAGAAGGTAAAGCTTTGAAAAATGTCATAACTAGTTGGAAAAAAAAAAAAAAACTAATTCCAAAAGACTCCCAAAATTAAAATTATTGTCAACTACATGTTCTATCACATCTCATTAACCATCAAACATCACCAGCAAGCTATTACATGGACCGGATTAATACAACCATTGTTTAAATAACTGACTCAGTTTGCATTTTTTGTTAAATGTAACAGTAGCTCAAGAATTTACATTTTCCCTCGAGTTATGCAAACCTTCTCCAGAAACTTTGAAACGAGTTTGATTTTGATCTTGTTGGGACAACTCACCTTTGCTTAAGGGCAAAGTGTTGGGCTCGGTAGCCTCTCAAAATGCATAGAGTGCTACAATCCTATGACTTTACTGAGACCTGAAGTTTAAGCAACTGTTTCCTTCAACAAAAGAGCTTCATTTGTCCCAGAATTGGGTGTGCCTTAATATCTCTGCCACACTCAGTAGGCTAGGAGCAGCCGTGGGGGCCTGGCCTCAGTGAACCCTGGTGACAGATGTCAGTGCACTGCGGCTGGGCCCTTGGTCAGTTACACTCCCTGCAGTTGGAGGTTTGCAAAGCGTATCCTAATGGCCACCACACTCTCCCACCCCATTTTATAGGTAGTGAAATTAAGTCACAGAGAAGTAACTTACTAAAAGTCAGAGCTGGTTAGCAGAGGAGCCAGAATTTGATGCTCTGGTCCCAGAAGGCTTGCTGGTGACCATTATGCTAGACTATCTCCTATCTAAGTCCACACTTTCTGCACCTTCAGAAACTGTCTGAAGTTCACATCAGCGTCTTTAACAAACGATCACAAGCATTTCACTTGTTCTACAGTGATCAAGAAAAGGAAGTCTAGAGCCATCCCTGATGGCCTAGTGTTTAAAATTCAGTGCGCTCCACTTCAGCAACCTAAGTTCAATTCCCGGTCCTGGAACCACACCACTTGTCTGTTGGTAGCCATGCTGTGGCGGCAACTCGCATAGAAGAATTAGGACTTACAACTAGAATATACAACTATGTACTGGGGCTTTGGGGAGGAAAAAACAGACAGGAAGATTGGCAACAGATGTTAGCTCAGGGTAAATCTTTCCCAGAAAAAAAAAGAAAAGGAAGTCTGTAATAGTTCAAATAGATGTCCATACAAACAGCTAATATGTTTACAAACCACCAAAATCAGGAGATCAATTCCCAAGCCTAGATAACTACAGAGCAATCTGGAAAAGTGACATATCCAGAGTGACTCTTGAGCCCATAATGTGGGATAATTGAGATTATTGCTATTTATTTTTAATAGCACAATGACATCAGAAAACTCTACTATTTCACTAGGTCCCTCAAATCTTAGAATACTGGAATTAAGTTTCCATTGTCTAGGAACACATGAGGGCAAAATGTGAATGGGAAACCAGGTAAATAATCCTGTATCACGGCATGAGGTTTTTCTTAATAGGCTCGAAAACATGTCTCAACACCATGGTTTATGTCCTAAAAATAAACATTTCCAGAAAAAGTTTCCTTTTCAGAGAAGGGACTAGAGAAATGAAAGCCCTGGGAACCAAAGCTGCACATGGGCTGCCGGGGCCTCCCCACGGGGCCCGGAGGCTGAGCCACATCTCACGGCTGCTGCCTCCAGCCCAGCTCTTGCGGCCAGTACGGGCTCTCTCAGCCCTGCGGCAGCACAGCCACCCTCATCTAATTCTCCATGAGGCCGCAGCTCCTACAGCCAGCACCCATTGCCCGGGAACCAAAGACATGAGGGACCAAAGTCACTTCTCATTTCAACCTTGCACAGAGGCCCAAACTTCCCATTTCTTAATAATTCCTGGGAGTAAATCTATTAAATTGTTCAAGATTCCTAAGGCCAATGAAAACTCCCTGCATTTTTCTAATGACGACTTCAGTAGTATGGGGCATTGCTTCTAAGTGATCCCAACTAAATAGGGTCTCCTGTGTTTTGGGAAGCCATGCAGCAGAGAAAATCCACACACTGACTTCTCCCCGTTCAACGCTGCACCTGAGGTCACCCATTTTGGGATCTTCCAGCTTCCCTAGATCCTGCATCATACATGGCAGTTTTCTTGTCCTCTTTCTAGGCCTCAGACTTGCTTAATAAAAAATATTCCATGAGTCTTCCTCTCTCCACATGTGACAGATGGCCAGGAAACTTAGGTTTTATTTGAAAAAAAGCCATTAAAAGCAATAACTTATTTGGGTTAATTTGATTTTGTTTCCTTATGATAACTCAGGAAAACAACTGCCAAGTGTAAAGGTCCCAAATCTTCTAAATCAGACTGGTCTGGATCTGCAGTGTGTGTGGCCACCCCCGGCAACGCACACACACACACACCAGTCATGGAATGTTCTGGGCTTATAGGACTACAGCTACAGCCAGCTGTCACATCTCAGATCCAGGTTTTACTGAAAAGTGGGCCAAGAGGGGAATTCCAGCTGGGTGGGGACCAAGGGTGGTTTTTCCCTCAGATTGGGTCTGTGAGAATGGGGAGGTGCCTTTTCTCACAAACGAGCACAGCTTTCCAGTGCACAAACCCGAAAGAATTTCTCTTCTCTGAGACCTGTGTCAGCCCCGGGAAATTACCCACCGGGTATAAAATGGTCCCTGGCCTGTTTTGTTTGTTTGCTTTGTCTTGGGTAAGCCTGTCACCGAGTACCACCCAAAATACACCAAATCACTTTTGCTGTACTTGTCGCTCAAAACGTTGTCTTTTTCACTTGAGCCTATGAAGTTCGTCTTGGTAGCACTGGATATAGTGATTGTCAATGCTGAAACTCTAAAAGCAACTCATGTCCCAGCCCTGGCAGGAGCCATTTGGCCTGTGTCCGTTCAGTGATTATCAACTGAAAAGAGTGACAGTGACCAAAAAGAGCACAGTGATGTGAAGCAAACCATCTCCCCAGATGCCCCACGGATCTGCCAGCTGAACGGCAGACGGGTGGGCAAACGTCTTGGAGAAATCAGAGAATCACTCTGGCTAAACTCTGAGTTTTGTCATGTGAGATTCAGAAGAAAATAAGAGCAGATAGATAACGTGATTTTGAGGTCTTACAACTTAATTAATGATATTAACATTGTGTACAAATTCAATTTTATCCTCTGCCTGGGCTTCAGAGAGGGCAGGAGACAAGCCAGCAAGAAGAAGAAACTTTTCCTGACAGGAAAACCCGGTAAGTGGGTTTTTCCTCGGTCCTAGGGGAACTACGTTCATAGACGCACATACAGCGAAGTGGCAGTTTTTCTCTTTCCTAATTTATATTTTATTGGTAGAAATAGGCAGTCTAGTTCTCTCTCTTGCAAAGGCAGTGAGAGAGCAACAAAGAGACAGGGTCACCCGGGTAGGGACACTCGTGCATCAAAGACTATGGACCCAACATGGACATATTGATGATGAAGAGAAACAAGTTACAAACGATCATGTACACAGAATTATTCCATTTTTGTTTTTTAAATGACATAGAAAATTATTGTCCCCATGGGACAGAATTCCAGCTCTCTTCCAAGCCCTGTGCAAGTGTGGACCACAGGTCCTGGCCCACGTCCCCTGCCTCACTCCAGGCCTCACTCCCACACTGGCCTCCTCTTCCTCCTCCTGGGAAGTCTGTCAACTGTGCCAGCCTCCTTCAAGCTGGAGGGGAAGAGAGCCTTCTCTTCTACCTCTCAGCTTCTGCGCCTGGGCCTATGAACTGAACTGACAAAAGACAGACAGGAGAAAAAGCGTGCAAATTGTATTTGATGTTAATATTCTCCCACGGCAGGAGGGGCTTCCTAGAGAAGTGGAAACCCCAAAGAGGCAGTTAGACCCAAGGGCTTATACACCGCTTTAACAAAGAGTGGTCAATTGTAGCGACATGAAGACAAAGGAAAAGTGGGTTTGTGCTAAGAGCAGTAAATTGTAGGCAAGTGACTAGGAAATACATGGGGGAAACTAATGGAAAACAGGGTCATTTTCACAAGGTTTGTTTGTGCAGACTCATCTTGCGTCGACTGCCTGTCTCTGATAATAGGAATGTTCTCCCCTTCCTGGCACAGGGCGGAGAGGGTGGGGAAGGGGGGCACTTTTCCCACAGGAAATATATGCCCTGCTTTGAGGGAGAAAGCAGAAGGAAGACAGCCCTTCCTGCATCTGCTGTTTCTCAAGTGCCTTCAGCTCAAAATAATCAGTATGCCAAAGAGGCCTCGTCTGGAGCGGGGTGTTCTGATCCGCTTCACTGCCCCAGCTGTATGTTTGCCTGGACAGTCAGCTCTTGGCGTCACTATTGACCGCTCTCAGCAGAAATGTCTCCTTCTCAAGAAGGCCTTTTCTGACCCCCTCGTCTAAGTTAGGATGTTCCCCGCTCCTCTCTCACCTCATCATTCTGTATCACACTTGGTTTCAAATATCTCAATTTGTAGTCAATGTGTTCGTTGACTGACTTGTTTATTGACTTTGCCCTCCTCTAGACCCAGGGGCCAAGACTACGCCTTCTTGTTCTGTGAGGTCTCCCAGCTCTGAGGACAGTGCCTGGCACAGAGCGGGAGCTCCATAAACATATGTTAAATAAACGCGCCCCAGAGACGAGGACACACATCCACGTGTTAACACTGTTTGTCTCTGGCTGGTGAGGTCGTGACTGCCAGACGTCTTCTCTCTTGCCTACCTGTGCTTTCTGGATGTTTGTCTCCAACACTCTACTTTCATAAGAAAATAAGTTATTTGTACATTTAAAAAAGATGATTAACATGAACAACATGATGAAATGCTTTCATTTTAAGCAGGCATGTAACTGTATACAAGCCCAAGGCTTTTCAATAGCTTCAGAACATTTCTGCAGTGATTTCTCTCTTCTAAACTTGACCAGGGAGACTACGACATTGAATACAAGGAAGGGGCAGTGAGCCTTGATGAAAAGATCATGGGTTTCAGGTTCAGCCAGATCCAGGTTTCCATAATGACTCTTCCAGTTCCCAGCTCTGTACACTTGGGCAAAGAACCTCAACTCTCTGAGCCTTATTTTCCTTATCTATAAGTTACTCATTTAAAAAATATGCGTTTTCTGGGGCCAGCCCAGAGGTGTAGTGGTTTAGTTTGCACACTCCACTTCGGCAGCCCACAGTTCATAGGTTCAGATCCTGGGTGTGGACCTACACACCACTCATCAAGCCATGCTGTGGCAGCATGCCACATACAAATTGGAGGAAGACTGGCACAGATGTTAGCTCAACACCAATCTTACCCAAGCAAAAAGAGAAAGATTGGCAATAGATGTTAGCCCAGGGCCAATCTTCCTCACCAAAACAAACCAAAAAAATCCATTTTCAGCATCGTTTTATATACAATATTTTGTTCCTGGTAATATTCATGCCTGCTATTTTAAGTCAATTCTTCTTGAAAAAAGTACGCAAACTAAAACCTCATCTGTAGGTTGAACCAAATAAACTGCCAATATTTGACCTTTTTTTGTTTTCAAAGTTGTTTTTTGGGTGAGGAAGATTGGCCCTGAGCTAACATCTGTTGCCAATCTTCCTCTTTTTCTTTTTTCTCTCTAAAGCCTCAGCTCATAGTTGTATATCCTAGCTGTAAGTCATTGTAGTTCTTCCATGCAGCAATGCCACCACATCATGGCTTGATGAGCAAGCAGTGCTAGGTCTGCACCCAGGATCGGAACCAGCAGACCCTGGGCCACCTAAGCACGAACTTAACCCCTTGGCCCCGGGGTCAGCCCCCTAACAATTTTTTAAACTTAAAAACAAAATGGCAATTTGATATGATTCAACATAACTGGTGTTTTTCAACCTGGGGGTTCAGTAGGAAGCCTAACAATTTGGACTCCGCAGCCAGCCCAGGCATCGTCCAAACCAATGAAAATTTCCAATACGGCTCAACCTGTTGGCCCAGTCTGCTTTTTGGTCCCTACTAGTTCAGGGTCCGGCGGCATGCAGACTATCACTCTTATTTTAAAGACTCATGACTCCAATTCCATTGATAAAGTTCCCAATTCCATAATTGTCTGGGCTTAATGGGAATTCCCATAGAAAAAAAGAAAGTATTATGTACTTAAAAATGAAGGGAAAGAATTTTCTCATAAAGCTGTTCGTCTTGAGGTAGAGCTCATAGACTGCCCCCTCCCCACTGTATGCATGTCACCCACAGACACTCCCCTTTAAAAAGACAGAATTTCCTTGTTCCTTTATGGTTAAGAAGGTAAGCGCAACACGGTTAGACAGCCAGTGTATATAGGAAAGAACTAGTTTAAGAAATAAGAAAACATGCCACTGTCAAGGAAGTTCTCATTCGTTTGAGCTGTCAAACTAGGTAATAAAGAAATTCAAATTCTGTAAAGGAAACCAAGAACAAGAAATTGGTTCGAGTAACACAATAATAGGAGGAAATCTTTAAAAAAGAAAAAGCAATTGGTTGCCTTCTCCCTACGTCTAAGAGCGAAAAAAATACCCAGGTAGAAGGCGTCGGGAACATCAAACTTCCTGGCTTGTTGCCAGTTGCAAGTGCACAGATATTTTCAGCCTAATAGGACACATCAAATACATCAACATTTTAATGTACTAATTTGTTACTAACATTTCTAAGCCAAGGGGTAAGAGGGAAAGAGGAGACACGCTCCACACTTGTGAGTGGATAAATATGAAATAATTTAGCAAAGAAAATAACTTCAGCTTAGGCCGTCATAAGATTCTGTGCACCTCTAACTGGCATGGTTTTCTTTAGTCATCCCAGGTAGATTTAGATTTTTCAATCCCAATCTCTCCTTGGTCCTCAGAAATGCAAATGCTAAACCAATGTACCTGTTATGATTAGGTTTGCCTGCAAGTAAGAAACAAAACACCAAAATTACAACAGCATGAACGAGATAGAAGGTTCTCCCTCCATCTCAGAAGAGCCCAGGTCCGCAGTCTAGAGCTGGTGTGTCTGCGCCCAGAAGCCCTCAGGAAGCCAGCCTACTTTTACGCATGGCTGCCCCTTGCTGCAAAGAGACTGCAAGATGCTGTCTTTATTCCAGGCAGCCATGCACCCACTGTAAGAGGGAGAGGATGGATGCTGGAGACGATAACAACCTGTCTCTAGCACAACCAAATTCTACCAAACACAGAAAGGGATCAGAATACGCTGTCCCCAAATATGCTACTTTGGCATAAGGATTATTTTGCACTGATGGCAATTGAGAAGAATCAGACACAGGAAGAGCTCTCTGCCCATCCTCCATCTGCCTAAAAGCTTACCTTCCCTTGCGAAGCTGCCCCCTCCTCTCTTAGCTGAAAGGGAAGAACAACACTTCTCATCAGGGCGGGAGAGGGGGAAGGTGAGGATACAGAAACTAAACCCTCTTACACAAACCTTCTCTTCCATGAGTCTCCCATACACTTACCTTCCCACAATTTACCGCCTCTGGAAGCCCAAATCCCTTTTCCTTTGTCTTGTGAGACAATTTATCATCCTTTGTTAAAATAGTATGTAAGCCCCCACACTCAACCAGTTCTTTGGGTCTTCACTTCATTTTTATGAAGGCCTCTGTGCACATACAAATTATAATAGTAATATCAAATAAAATTTGTATTCCTTTTCTCCTGTTAACCTTTTTTCAGTTTACTTCACTGGTTCCAGTGAAAGAATCTAAAAGGGTAGAGGAAATTTTTTTTTCCTCCCCCACACATACAAAAAGAAGACAAAACCTCCACAGGGCATCCATTTATTTGCTTATTCAACAATACTGATTCCATACTAGGTGCCAGGTATCTCACTGGATGCAGGAGAGACAGGAAGCTTGAATAAGCTAGACAAAGTTCTGCCCTCAGAGAGCTCTCCTTTAGTGAGGGAAATAGACATTAAAAAATAAAGGTCATGGGGCTGGCTCTGTGGCCGAGTGGTTAAGTTCACACGCTCCGCTGCGGCGGCCCAGGGTTCGGATCCTGGGTGCAGACATGGCACCACTCGTCAGGCCACGTTGAGGCGGCGTCCCACATCCCACAACTAGAAGGACGTGCAACCAAGATATACAACTGTGTGGGGGGGCGGGGGCGGGAGTGGGGTTTGGGGAGATAAAAGCAGAAAAAAAAAAAGATTGGCAACACTTGTTATCCCAGGTGCCAATCTTTGGGTGGGGGGGGAGTAAGATTGGCAACACTTGTTAGCCCAGGTGCCAATCTTTAAAAAAATAAAAAATAAAGGTCATGATGCAGTCTATACAGAAACTGAAATATAATAATGTACATCTGAAATTTACACAATATTATAAGCCAGTATGACTGCAATAAAATAAAAAAATAATAAGGGTGCATTGTAGCTGTCGGGGGCAAAAAGAGGGAGAAGTCAATTTCACTTTGGGGTGAGGATAGTCAGAAAAAACTTTCTGTAACCTTCCTTACTGTTGTTAAGGGTCAGACACAAAAAAAGAAATAACAAACCAGAAGCAGATCTTGTAAGCTCAATAATAACCCTGAAGCAAATTTCCCACAGTGATCATTTGACTATGAGCCACAGTGCAGCGGGCACAGTGCAGCTCACTGGTAAACACAGGTCAGCCAGGGAGGCTGCGCTGGAAGGAACAGTTTTTCCAGTGAAAAGGCCGTTTTGTTTCTGAATGCTACTAAAAACCCAAGCCCTTCAAGTGGTTTAGGAAACTCTGAGGAAACAATCAGGCATTTGCCTACTTCAGAGAAAGCAGTTTACAGAGATGAGTCCTGCTGGGGGAAGAGAGGGTGGCACACTGACTAGGTTATTTATAAAGATGCAGGACTGAGAGGATGCGATGACTCTAGCCACTCAGCCCGAGAGGCAAGGAGGCTGTGAGGTCTCAACTGTGGGGCACGCTGCGTCGGGGGTGCAGGTTCTGAGAGGCCCCAGGGGAGAGAGTTCCTGGGAAGGCCAAACCAGCCGCAGCTGGTGTGGTTCTGTGCTTCCTGTGAGCAAGAATAACACGAAATCCCTCAAGAAGGAATGGAGGTGGTGTGATCACGAGAAAGTCATAAATGTGTAGGGGTCAAAAAGTACAAATGGAGAATGAGGCCAGAGGCACTTGGCTTACCTGCACTCACAGGAAATACTAGAATGATTTGCTATTTATTTGGCAGCTGAGGCGATGGCAGAGGAAGGCAGAGGTGAGAAAATGTCTTATCTTTGTCTGACTCTTTGCACAGGGCAAACTACGAGAGTAGAAATTCATTGAGTCATTACTGCAGGGTCTATAGTCCAGAAGCTGTAGAAAATTTTCTCACTTTTTCGTTGGAGGTTCTTTTCCATTTCAAGAGGCTAAAATTATTTGATCATTCCCCTGTGACTATCTGGAGTCTAGATTTAAAACATGAGGGAAACATTGCTATGATTATGCATAATTTTTTAAGTTGGAGCACATCATTACTTCAAGGCAAGAGAGAAAAATCTTCAATGAATCATCTTGATGAATCATATAACGGTTTGCTATTTTTTTTAATTTTTTTAAAGATTGTCACCTGAGCTAACATCTGTTGCCAATCTTTTTTTCTTCTTCTTCTCCCAAAGCCCCCCAGTACATAATTCTGTATTCTAGTTGTAGGTCCCTCTGGTTGTGCTATGTGGGATGCTGCCTCAACGTGGCCTGATGAGTGGTGCCATGTCCACACCCAGGATCCGAACCAGCGAAACCCTGGGCCACCGAAGTGGAGCGCGCAAACAACCACTCAGCCACAGGGCGGGCCCCCTGCTATGTTTTTAAATGAAAGCTGTTACTACTGAGGGGTGTAGTACAAAACTAACATCTGCTTCTCCAAGTTGCAGTACAAAATAGAGTGAGATACATCCTTGAGACACTGTCCCCTCACACTATCCCCTGAAAAAATAAGGCAGTGTGTCATTTCAGCCCCAAAAAAGGGCACAGGCAAAGCTTCTCTCACGGGTACTGTTTGAGACCATGAGCACTCTCACCTTCACAGCTGAATGTCCTCGTGTTGGCAGCCTACTCAAATGACCCCCTAAACAGGAGAAAATGTCTCCTCCTTCCACTCAGGGGACTTTCACAGCTGAAAGCCAAACAATTTGAATCTGAATTCACCAGCTCAAACCAGGTCGAAAACAGAGAGCGAGTCAGTTGTACAGCTACTTGGCTGGCTGCAACCAAGATCAAACCAGTTCTAGCCACAGTTCCTGGGTCCTTGTCAAAAGCCCTGGGCTAGGGGGCTGGCTCCGTGGCCGAGTGGTTAAGTTTGCGCACTGCGCTGCAGGCGGCCCAGTGTTTCGTTGGTTCGAATCCTGGGCGCGGACATGGCACTGCTCATCAAGCCACGCTGAGGCCGCGTCCCACATGCCACAACTAGAAGGACCCACAACGAAGAATATACAACTATGTACCAGGGGGCTTTGGGGAGCAAAAGGAAAAAAATAAAATCTTAAAAAAAAAAAAAAAGTCCTGGGCTAGGACTTCCTTACAGGACTCCACGCCCACCAGAGGCAGCCTGGAGACCCCACCACACCTCCAGTAGCCCAGCCCAAGTTGTTTCTGACTCTACCCCTGAGACATGCCCATCTCCTTCTTCTCCACCTCTCCAGACAGGTGTTTACTCAGAAAGCCCAGGTCCTGGATCTGCCTAACAGGGTCCTAAGCCCCCAGACCCTGTTTGCCAAAGGAATGACCTTTGAATCGGGGGTGATTCCATCAGTCCAGACCTCTGAGCCTCTCAACTAAATCAGTGCCCCGGGATGGCCCAGGCCCAGGCCCAGGCCAGCTCCACCCAGAACACAGGGAGCTCTACTGCCTCTAACAGGAACACCGTCTCTCTATCGTACTCCACGCGGAAAGTCTGCACAGTCAACGTTACCTTTGAATTTTATGAGTGTTGGGAAGAGGAGAATGGCAGGCAGATTATGCTCAAGTTACAGAGGAAGACACTGGGTCTTAGAAGAGATGTGACTTTCCCAGTTGGGAAGTGAACCCAGGTCTTCTGACAGCCCTGATGTCATAGAGTAAGAATCCACTGAGCCAGAGCAGAGAAAATGGAGCAGAGGCCATGCTGAAGGAAGCTCACGTCTGGTTCCTGGTCTCACTTCCGTTTCCGCTTCTCTTACCTTTCCCAGGTGCCCATTCTTTCCACTCAGCCTATTGGCCCACCACTGGGCTTCCTACCTATCTTGACCAACCCGACCTCCAACTGTTTGTCCAAACTTCTCTCTTCCACTTCCCTCTCTTTCCTAACCAACTTTGAAATTTCCCTGATTGGCTGCTTTTGGAAGCTGCTTACTTCTATCTTTTACTAAGGAATGAGTGACGAATAACCCTGGAAATGATAGTAGACTCTAAATGAATTCTTAATTGGCAGGTTATCAGATGGCATAAAGAAGTAAAATGGCATGTGACAGAGGATATTCCAGACAGTGGGCGGAGGGGAGTATTTTTAACAAATACTGTTGTGGGAGAGGCTAATTTCCTCCCAACATCCATTCTGTCCTCTCTTAACATAACAGAACACCCAACTTTTGACTGGATACCTGGCTCCTAAGAATAAAGGTTTCTCAACCTCTCATTAGGCTGTATATGCTACGTGACTAAGTTCTGCCAACGCGATGTGAGTGGAAAGGTGCAACTTCTGGGTCACACCCTTAAACGGAAGGGGGCCCTCCTCTAACTAGACACAGGCTGAAATGTGTGGTGGCTATGAGCCATCTTTCACTACACGGAACAACAACATAGAAGAAGCCTAAGGCCTGGACACCAGGACTCACCAATCCACCCTGGACTATTTACACCTGGACTATTAAATGAGAGAGAGAGAGACGATCTTGTTGACCCTTTATTCTTTGTAGTCTCTGTTAGAGCAGCTAATATCCTAAATGATACCAGGGCCCTGTCTGGAAGTCTGTAAACTGTTTCACTCTTCTTGGTAGAAACACTGCCCTTAGCCAAGAAGGGGTAGTTTGAGGCAAGCCTAATTCATCAGAGCCTAGAGAATAAAGCCATGGAAAGAAAATGTGTGAAGCTGGGAAAGAATCTGAGCTTGGCCCAGCTGTGGCTAACTGGAGTGCACAGCCTCCACCTAAAGAAACTTACATTTGATTTTTCGGAAAGCTCACTCCCAAACAAAACCCTTAGGCCAATTTTGGCCCATGGGGCATCAGTTTTTTACTTCAGATTTGGTCCAATTCGTTTTACAGATGAGAGAGCTAGGGCACAGAGAGGCCAGATTCCCTCTCAGAGCCTTCAGCCCCTTAGAATCAGTACTGTTCCCAGAACACAGGTGTTCCGCCTCCCAGACCTGTGCCACCCCATATCCCCGGCTGAAGCCCCCAGGCATCTCCAGCTCCCTGGCAGGCGGGCAGGGTGGGGGGAAGTCAGGTACCATTTTGATTCTGCCTCAAAATTCTGCATTTAAGAAAAGGTCAGTTCCTCTTTCTCTGCCTCTCTTCTTTCAGAACAGTTCAGTCCTAAAGTCATTAGATGGGTGAGAATGACGTCCCCATGTCAGGGCAGCTGTGCGTGGGGTGCCTGAGTTGGGTGAGGAGGACATCATGTGGGAGACGAGACCAGCACCCTCAGAACCAGAATAAGATGAGGAAGGCATCCTCAGGAGGATGGGAGCTTGGTTATACCAACAAGAGAAAGCATGACGGGTAACAGGAGGCAGCTTTCTTACTGTCAGAGATAGTTGTAAATACTGAAAGGGAAAAACTAAAATGAACCCTGTGATGTTGGGTTGGACATCAAGTTTTGATGTGAACTCATGGTTATCAATATAAATGGATTTAGAAATATATATGTACTTGTGTGTACATGTGCTTCCCAGCTCCGTCCACTGTGAGGACCTGGGAGCAGTGACATCTTCATGTCAACAGACATACCTATGCCAGATCCGGGCTTCGAATTATGATTCTCCTTGGAGAAATGACTGATTTCTGGGCTGCAGGGGGGAAAGCACAGGAAGAACCTGGGACATCTTGTTCTGAAAAACAAGGAAGTGCTCAAAGAAGAATGGGGACAGATCAAAAGAACACAGAAGCCAGCTTAAAGGGAATACTGCTGGGCAACAGGGACATCAACATGTATTCTGAGCATCAGAATAAGTAATGTAATAAATAGATTATAACACTGGATAAAATAGGAAAACATAAGGTACAAATATAAATAAGTGAATGAATGGAAAGTTTGATGGAGGACAGGACACATAGGTAGTTTCAAAGTGCCTCCCCACAAAAACATTAATTTACAAAGGGGAAAAGAAATACTTCACCCTGGAGAAAGCTGACACACCACACTAACCAAGAGATCAAGGTCACCATCATCAGTAATGAACGAATCCCAATCACACACCACCTCTAGGAGGCAGCGAGGGGAACACAGCATCACTTGCCACTGCACTGCGAAAATGCACAACCTGAACCTAATCATGAGGAATCACCACGTGGACGGACATTCTACCAAATAAGTGACCTGTAATTTCCAAAGTATCAAGGTTATAAAAGTCAGGAGAAAACTAAAGGAAACTAAGCAGATACGACACAGCTGCTTTGCCTATAAAGGACATTACTGGCACAAGTGACAAAAGCTGAATAGGATCAAAGAATTAGAATGTTAACATACGAAAATTTTCTGATTTTGGTCGTTGTATTGAAATTACATAGGAAAATGTCCTTATTTGTGGGACACATACACTAAAGTATTTGGAGTTGATGTGGCGTCAGTTTAAGGGAAAAAAGTTTTTGCACTGTACATCCAATTTTTAAGTTTGTGATTATGTCAAAATAAAAACAAAAATAAAGAATATTACAAAAGAAAAAAGGAAAGGTCAGCAATTAGAGAGGCAGGCAGGGGAGGAGGGCGTTGTAAGAGCTGTACAATTTCTGGGGGTGCAATTCACATTACCAGAGCACTAACTCTGCAGCCAGACTGCTTGCATTCAAATTTCAGCCCCACTGTTTACCAGCTGTGTGACGTGGGGAAAGTTACTTAACCTCTCTGTTCCTCCGTTTCCTCATTAACGAGGATCATAATATTACCTACTTGGAGAGTTATGAGAATGAAATGGCTTTAGATTTGTTAAGTGCTTTGAAAAGTGCCTGGAACATATTACCATGTAAGTGTAACTAAAAGAAACAAAATGTCCCCTGCAGTTGTTCAAAATGGAGCAACCTCACACACGCTCACGGCGGGGAAGGGGAAGTGGATGGAAAATAGACAATTACGTTTCTTAATTTAAGAGAAAAGACACTACTCTGCAATTACAGCCAAACATAGTCTTCTCGCTGACGTTTTGGGGCTTGTTTTAGCCAAGAGTAATCAACGGAGGCTCAGGCGATCCGTGTCGTTACGGGACGGGAGGGAGGGAAGGCGGGTTACCGACGGTGCCGGAATGAAAAGCAGCTCATAAAAGGGGGGCACTGAGCTGAGCACATCCGTCTGCTGAACGCAGTGCCTTTTCCATGGATACCAACGTCAACACGACTCACTTCCCAGCCAAATGGAGGCGTCTGCTCTGACCAACACTGCCACCTGCAGGTCAACGCCGTAAAGACAATTTGATCGTATCTCAACCCCGGCCGGATTTCTAGACCATGGCATCGCCACACTGACCAGACCTTCAACCAGCAAACAGCAAACGTTGAGCAGTTATTGGATCCATGTTTGTGTTTTCAAACCTACTCTACCTTGGAAAGTACACGGCCTCTGCAATAATTATGCAGAAGGAGGGAGAAATCCAATTTACAGTAAAGTCATAAAATATATAGGAATAAACTTAAAATTCTGCTAATCATAAATATTTGAACAAATCAGCATGCATACCATATACCTAGATTTTAAAAACCTGAGTGCTATAAATTGGTTCTTTCCTAATTTATTTATAAATCTAATGTGATTCCAATAAAAATCTTAAGGAAATTTCCTTTTCCAAAACCTGAAAAACTTCTACATTTAAGGAAGATTAAAAAAAAAACCCCAAAACTGCAAAATATGGGAAACATCCTAATAACCACAGCCAACACTCATGAACCCTTACCACGTGCCAGGCCCTGCATTACTTCTGTAACTTTTCTCTTTAATCTTTACAATTGTGTGGGCTGCGTATTATTACCATCCCACAGAGTGGAAGTGTATTGTTAGCTGATGAGCATCCGTGTTTCTTTCCTAATGTCGCTCCAATTTCCCTTGGGGAATTGCATTCCCCTGATTTCAGCATTGACTATTGATCCAGCTGTCCTGCTCTCCCCAAGGGGCAGGCAAATTACCTCACAGGCATGTGATCCCTGCCTGCAGCTTCAAAATTTTAATTTCGAGTAAAGAAGTAAAAAGCCTAAAAATAGTTGAAGTTCACTCATTCTGGCAGTAGTGTGCTGACGAGGCAGTTGATTATTACCTTCTCTCTAGCTGGACCCCTGGAGGGAAGGAATCAAGGAGGGAAGGTGAGGAACCAGGAAGCATCAAGAGAACGCCATTTCCAACAGCAGCCTCAAGGGCACGGGAGTGGCGTGCCCAGAATCCCACGCAGCCAGAGCAGAGGGGCCACAGGGTCTTTGGTCATAGGAAAAGGAATGAAACCACTGGTAGTAACTACCAAGGGCTGGCAAGGAGGGACTGGGGAAATCAGTACCCTGACCTCTCTGCTTCAATTTTCTACCCCTGGACAAACACAATCAAAAGCCGGAAGACGAAACGCCCAGAGTCAGCCCCGAAGGATACGCTGCAGGAGACAATGTCAGAGAATGGACCTGCTGCACAAACGGAGTCTGACCAACATGCTTTCCAGTTGTTGCTAAAGGCAGAGCTGGTTCAGCTTGTGACAAAGCAGCCAAACTGACACAGCCCCCGTTACAGATAAGAAAATGAAGTTCAAAGAGGGTGAACAAGGGATCAAACCAGGAGTAAGACAAGGGGGGTGTCGGGGACCATAGGCACTGAAGTGCACCTGCCCCTGTCTGGAAATAGCGAAACTGAAAACATTTTAAAACATTCCAAACCAGCTGCCCCACTGGCAATCTAGTTAGACTGGAGACAACAGGAGAAAGGTCTGGAGGCTCCAGGGATGAGCAGAAGAGCTACGACAATGACCCCTGCTGGTCCCTTCAGCATTGCCATGGACAGAGATGCCACTGAGAATGTTCTGTGGTTGCAGAGCAAGAGAGGGAGGAGGTTGAAGTGGAGGGAGAGGAGTGAAAGAATAGCAACTCAATTTCCTTCCAGAACCCTGCCTCGTCTCCATCATGTGGTGCCATCATCAGGAGAGCCTGCCTCCCAGAATGGAAGCCAGAAGACCAAGGCTTCCATCCCCTTCCTATGGAACCACGAGAGCCAGATCCCAGGCTCAGCTGACTGGATGCTCTCTCCAGGGACTGGAGAAGTACAGCAAGAGCCTAAGAAACTTAGGGTTCACGGCAGTGGCACAAGTCGGCATGCTAACCACAGCTCCTCATGTCCACAATGGGGGCTGGGAATGACAAGGTAGCTACAACACAGGATGCAGGCAGTAGGTGCAGGACAGTCACGAGGGGCTCAGCAATACAGGACTCCTGGCACCTTAAAATACATGGCCAGTGACAACACATACAAATGTACATTTTAACTTTCATGGTTAATACTAATAACATACTTTTTTGTGGGGTTTTTTTGGTGAGGAAGATTGGCCCTGCGCTAACATCTATTGCCAATCTTCCTTTTTGCTGGAGGAAGATTGTCACCAAGCTAACATCCATGCCAATCGTCCTCTAGGTTGTATGTGGGAAGCCACCTCGGCATGGCTTGACGAGTGGTGTGTAGGTCAGTGCCCAGGATCCGAACTCACAAACCCTGGGCTGCTGAAGCAGAGCACACAAACTTAACCACTACACCATTGGGCTGGCCCCTAATAACATACTTTTATTTGTCAAATCAGTAAAAAAAGAACAGAATACCAATTTAAAGGCAAAATTTTTATTAAATGTTATGACAAAAAAAGGTTACAATTTTGTTGTTGCTAGAAATTATAGAAAAATTATGAATTAGTTTCAAAAAAAAGCTTTCAGACTCAGTTTTACGCAACTCTATACCTAATACTAGAGCTGCTGGTCACCCCTCTAACCAGCATACTAGAAACTATTATTCCAAATTGGCCACAACATCATGGCTTTAGCAGACAGACAATAGGGAGATGGAGAGCCTCCTTAAATATCTAATTGGAGAGAAAATATAAATGTAATAATTTTAAAATTAAACACTGATACAGCCTGTATTTTTGAACATTTGTTTCAAAATAATATGCTGGAACAAAACAGGATATAAGAAAATATTTCAATCAAAAAACAATCTTGCACAATTTCACAAAATGGAAATGGCCTATTATTACATGATTCCTAAAAATGTTTTAAACTGTGCTTTACTTTCCTCAGACAGTATTATAGTCACTAAATAAGACTGTGACCTAAAAAGAAAAACCATAGCAAGACTTTTAAAGTTAATGCCCAAATTGCATGATTCTCTTAAGCAACCACCTATTTTAAAAACTATATGTATCTCAAATACAATCTAATCTAGTCTATTTTGAACTTTCAAATAGGGAGCAAATTTTGGCTTTTGGTAGGATCGTTTCATGAGATACTTAGAGGGCCCCTAGGTCAATAATGGGGAGCAGACAAGTGTGCACGTGTGTGCTGGGGAGGGGGGTGGAGGAGAGGAGGCTGGAAATGCAGGACTCCAAGCATCTGATTCTTCAACATCATGGTCATTTCTGCTGCCTTTAATTTTTATCAGAATTATACATTCTCTTGATTTAGAGTCCAATCTCTCAAAGCTTGTTATGAAAAAGAGCAATCCCTCCTGTCCCCGTGCCCACCAATCTGCCTTCCCTTGAGGCGATGCTTTTTCAGAATTTACCTCCCCATCTTCACAAGCCTCTGTTCCTATTTCTTGCTTTTGTGATTTCAGCATTCTTGATTTTCCGCTACAGACCGTGAAGAGCAATCTGCCTTCTGACCTACCCGCCCCTTCTTTCTGCCAACATGCTCTCAAATAGGCACATTGTCGGTATTTGCCTTGATTTATATTCAGGGTTGACAACGGCATACTTAGGTGGGCGGTGGAGCTATCGGGAATGCCTTTCCTTCCCTGATAAATTTACAATCGCTTAGTTTTCTCATTTGCTTATTTCTGTGTCCTAAGTCAATCCCATACTCTTTGCCAGTCGTCCAATCTCTCCACACATCCTAGTGCATCAGGTCATCTACAAATGTCACCTTCTTCAAAAGGCTTCTGCCCGGGGCCCAGCTGGCAGGAGTCAAGGGAGTGGCGGCTGCTACCCAGTGTGGGAGTGCAGACTGCCAGGAAGACGAGAGAACTGCAGGAGCCAGTGTGGGCTCCACAGAAGCCCCGGGCAGAACTACTTCCTAAAGCTCCTGCGCAGCTTCTCAAGAGAAGGAGGCAGAGTCTCAGCAAAGACAGTTCACCGCTAATACACGCGGCCACACACATACTGGCTATTCCCCACAAACAAATCCAAGGGTAATTGCAGAAGCCTAACAGCTAAAGAAAATGGTAAAACCCACAACTAGAAGGACCTGCAACTAAGATATACAACTGTGTACAGGGGGGGTTGGGGGAGATAAAGCAGAAAAAAAAAAAAAGATTGGCAACAGTTGTCAGCCCAGGTGCCAATCTTTAAAAAAAAAAAAAGAAAAGAAAAGAAAATGGTCTAAGGTTGCCTAAGAAATCCAGATGTGCTTTCAAGAGAATTATGCACAGGTGGCGTCCTTGGCAGGTGCAGGCTCTGGGGCAGGAGCAAAACATATGTCCACCCAGCAAATCTCTTCCATGGTGACAAAAGCCATCATGAGTAAGAGAAGGTGTAATGGTGATGAATACCCTTAGTCATCTTAAACAGAGCGAGTCACTCCACACGGATGTCATGCTCCGGTCCTCTACACGTAAGGGGTACAACTCCCTTGCAATCACACCCTTTCCGATACACGCTAGAGGAGGGTCACGGGAATGAATACTCGCTGCAGAATTCTGGACTTCCTCAGGAGGCGTTCCTGCATCTACTGTCTTCTCCATTCTGTTCTGTGTTTTGCAAAATCCTACTATGGCATGTAGTAGTTTTTCTAAATTATAATCATCATCATAAACTTTTAAAAAATCAAGAACTACAAATGACATAAAAGTCCATCTAATCTTTTACTAAATATGGCTATGTTGTGACAATTTTAGTTTTAAAAAAAAAATGAGTCTCTTGATTTAATCAGGGCCTCGGGAGCTAAAGGATTAGCCACTGTCATATTCAAAATGATGCATTTATTGAGGGCAAATCTTAACTGTGTCTTCTTCAGAAGCACGAGCTGCAAGAACGGCTAAAAGATTGAAGTAATCAGTTTACTGTCACCTTTACTGAAACTTGATTCCTTGGGCCAGAGGAAGGTCCTTACTGTAGTTGATGGTACTGGGGGAAAAAACGAACAAGTTATATGAATGATAGTACATACATAATATAGAATATACTTATGCCATTAATGAAAAAACATCTAGCACCAGGGTGAAATGTCCAAGTTACAAGCTGGTGAAGAAAAAAATTAGGATACAAAACAATGTTAAGATAGATTCAGTTTTATAAAATAAAGAAAAAAGAGGAGAAAAACACAAAAGTCTAGAAAGATGCCTATCATACACGTTATTTAGTTTTCAGGGCACAAGAATATGGGGATTGTGACTTTCTTCTTAATCTCTCTCAGTAACTTGCATTGAATTAGCAGGAAAAACATAGATATTCTCATTCTGAAGGGAATAAATAATAAATAAATAAAATAGGAAACTATAATAATTCAGAAAATAAAAGCTTCCCTGTTAACTAATCACCTGGTTTTTCTCCTGAGAGGAATGGTACCCCCATTAAATCAGTTCCAAAAAGGCTGTAGCTCAACGTTTGCCATTCTGGATCTCAGGTGCACAAGAAAAGTTAAAAGGAACACGACTGACTTCAAAGAATGGGAATCAGGTAGAGTGTGCGTGTGTGAGACTTAACCAGCCACAGCCAAAGGCACCTCAGGAATTCCTGACAGACTAAGTCGCTGAGGCGCTAAGGAGCCAAGGTTGGGGCGCCCAGGCGAGGTCACAGAGCTAGTGAGAGGCAGTAAATGGGACCAAGATGAGTGTCCTTGGTGCCTCACCCCGTGCTTCCCACAACGTAACACCACATGGGCCTGACCCCACATACTCTGCTTTATTGCACTTGGAAGAAGCTATTTCTACCCAAGGGGGAGGAAAACAGAACACAAGTAAAAGAAATAACTCCTAGTCAAAAGCCCCCAGAAGCAGGCTCCCTCGCCAGCTGCCTACAGGCTGGGCGAACAAGCTAATCCACTTTTCAAGGGTCATGCTCTCTATTCCGAGAGCTGGCGTCCCCCAGCTTGCCAGCCAGGCCCACAGCCCCCACCCACCTCCATTTCCCACTGCTTTTACAATCTGCAAGGGTGGAAACTGCACTCAGGGAGAGCTAAACAGACAGCTTCTGCTGCTGGTTGACCCCGTGTCTGGCTCCTACGCTCTCTCTAGATAGAAACCACCAAGGAGACAGTTTCACAGTCGGGGGTTGGGCACCAGCTGAAGCTGGAGAAGAACAGTAGAAAGATAACGGTACAAAATGGATGCTCCTGGAGGAGGGGAGAGCTGTGGGAGGTTAGACAAATGAACTCAAGTGAAACTGCACAAAGAGCAGAAAGGAGAAGTAAAAGCACATTCCAGTCTCTTGAAGCCCAAACCCGTCTCCCCACAGCCTGTCCTCACCAAGTAGATCTTCGCATGTACTGCTTCCAGGCATCGCTACCGGACTCCCTGCCACCACCAGTGTGCTTTTCTCCTCCTAGAGAAACACAAAAGCAGGCAAAAGCAGGTCACAGTCTCTCTCTGTGCAGACGCCCCCTCAGTCTCACTGAGATGAGGAGACCGCAAGGAGACCTGAGCTACCCAACCAGTGACTTCACATGAAGCCCAGACTGTCTCCTCTGCAAACACGTCAATACAAGACAGACCAAAACAAACAGGCAAACAGAACCAAGAGGGAAATAAAATAAAAGGAATTAAGAGAAACAAATGCTTCGGGAAACAGCAAAAAAAACCTTTAAAAAAACTTTACCATTAGACCAAGTTGTTAAGAGTGGAAACCTCCTGAAGGTGGAAATATAATTTTATTTTCTCATTTATGCTTATCTATACATAATTTTGTACAACATAATCTGCTTTTATAATAAAATATTTTTAAAAGTTATACTGATATCCTTAGATTACAAGAAGATAATGATTCCATAAAACAAGAAAAGGATACTATTTAAAAGTATGCCATCAAAGCATAAGAAAATAAGTTCTTGGTGTTAGGTTATTTTGGTGGTTGTTTTTTTGGTGAGGAAGAGTGGCCCTGAGCTAACATCCATTGCCAATCCTCCTCTTTTTGCTTGAGGAGGATTGTTGCTGAGCTAATTTCTGTGCCAATCTTCCTCTATTTTTCATATGGGATGCTGCCCAGCGTGGCTTGGTGAGTGGTGTGCATGTCCACGCTGGGGATCTGAAACTGTGAACCCCGGCCTGCTGAAGTGGGGCACGTGAACTTAACCGCTACATCACTGGGCCTGCACCTAGTGTCATTTTAAAAACAGCAGAGGAGAAAAAACTTAATAGAAGGATTAGAAGAAAAAATTGAGGAACTCTCCCATATGAAAAGCAAAAAAGAATAAAGAGATGGAATACAGGAGGGAAAAGATAAAATTAGACAATCAATTCTTCAAGAGATAACATTCAAATAATAGAGCTCTAGAAATTAAAATAGACAGGAAAAAGTTGTCGAAGAAATACTATGAAAATAAAAGAAAACTAGCAAAAACTTCTTAGAACTGAAAATTATGAGCCCCAATATTCTAAGGCCAATCACTGGCTCACTGACTGTCCAACAGAAATTTTTACAAAGATCTACACTGGGGCGTATTGCTGTGAAATTTCAGAATATCAGACAGAAATGGCAAACCTAAAAGATTTTGAAATAGGGAAAAAAGAAATCAGAAATCAAAGTAGATCGGGCTTTTCAACTGCAATACTGGAAATGAGATGACAAATGAGCAATATATTTAAAATTCTGAGGAAAAAATTACCACAAATTGTGCAGAAATAGCATAAAAGGCATAGCAGGTCTGCTTGCAGTGTTGCTGGCATCTGGGAACTTGGCTGGAAAACAGGTCCCTACGCTGATATAAAACTTTCCCCAAATGACAAGGGCATCACACTGGGCTTAAACTGTTTTTGTACAAACAGTGTGGTCTATAAACCCCTGCTTTCCTTCTGGAGTCTGGAATTTTGGTGTGTGCTTGGCAGTAGGCGCCTATATGACCAGCCCCCAATAAAAGCCTTGGGCACCGAGTCTCTCGTGAGCTCTCCTGGTAGACAACATTTCACGTATCTTGTCACAATCCATTGCTGGTAGAATTAAGCACATCTTATGTGACTCCACCAGGAGAAGACTCTCAGGAGCTTGTACCTGGTTTCCTCTTCACCTCATCCCATGCAATAATGTCATATCATGCACAGGGAAAAAGAGGGAGGGTTTAAGAAGATTAATCTATCATAACAGAGGGTCAGTCGATAACATCTAAAGCTGTGAAAGAGAGGAGTGAAAGCACACTACTTAGAAAAGCTGAAGTTCGTTCAAAGGTAAATTTACTTTTTTCTTTTAGTAAGTATCTCAAAGTAGTTGCCTCTGGGACAGAAGGAGGAAGAGAAAAGTGTGGGCAGAACAGCTTTTTCCATTTTAAGACTTTTAAAAAACTTTAAAAATTGACAGTGAAAGCTCAAATGAAGAAGAGTCAACTGGAGAGAGAAGGCACGGCTGGAAACAGGGATTAAAGGCCCAGAGAAGGGGCACGCAGACACATATTCAGGCCACTAAATAGTGGAGGGCAGGGGTGAAGGGCTGAAACGAAAATGGGAACCTTTTTCCAAAGTCTGCACATTAAATAATAATTATGTGTTTGGTCAAAAACAGACAAAAGAATGCCACGAATTATTTAAACTTTTACAGGTATTAACGCATGTTTGTTTTGCTTCTACATATATTTAAAAAAATCCAAGGCAATCTGTTTTTACTATACTTTGTATCATTTTTAATAAGTAAACTTAATATATGATTGTTGGGAGGGTTTTTTTTTTTTTTAACTATTAGGATTAATAAGTTTAAAGCACTAAGAACTCAAGGCTTATTAAGAGAAAATAGGGGCAGGGCCCAGTGAAAAGAAATAACTTAGTATTTTATCTAAGATAAAAAATAACGTTTAACATTTACTATGCCCACTTTGCAAATAAACACCAGAGTGTTTTGTGTAAAATTTTCTGGCTCTAAAGCAGGGGTTCTTACTCTTTTTTGGGTTAGGATCCTCTCCCCACAAAACAGATGCCACCATTTCAGGGCTCCACATATCTCGAGTTAAGGGCCCCTACCCTAACGTGATGCTGCATCTCAGAATAAAACGCAGGACCTTGGACAATAAGTCCAAATATGGAACATAAGCTCTCTCAAGCATGTTAGACCAGATAAGATTATTATTTCAGTTTCTTGGTCAAAGTTTTTTAAAAGCTACTATTGCTTTTGCTTTGCCACCTGCTATGGACTGAGTTGTGTCCCCTCTCAAAATTTATTTGTTGAAGCCCTAACCTCCAATACCTTAAAATGTGGCTGTACGTGGCAACAGGGCTTTTAAGGAGGTAAAGCTAAATGAAGTCATAAGGATGGAGCCCTAAACCAACAGGCCCAGTATCCTTCTAAGAAGACGGAGGGACACCAGGGATGCGTGTGCACAGAGACAATGCCATGTGAGGACAGCAGAAGAAGGTGGGTGTCTGTAAGCCAGGAAGAGAGGCCTCAGGAGAAACCAAACCTAAAAACACCTTGACTTCCGACTCCCAGCCTCCAGAACTGTGAGAAACCAACTTCTGCTGTTTAAGTCGCCTAGTCTGTGGAATTTTGCTATGGCAGCTCCAGCGAACTAATACACTGCCCAACACGGAAAAGGAGAAACGACTCTCTACATACCAAATGCACCTCCAATCTCAGCCCCGCTCGTTGGAATATTGACGTTTACAATGCCGCAGTCTGATCCTTTCGGTCTGTGTGTAAAAAGGGAGGCACGGTGAGAGCAATGGATAGGAAAGTAAAAAACAAAGTAATAAATAAAAAATCCAAACAAAACCTCTAAGACTCTCAATGATGAAAAACGGATTGTCAACTACGATGATTTCATTTTCTTTTTTTTAAAGTCCATTCGCCACACAAATCAGACTTAGATACATTTTGAAAATAGACAAAGTTATACCCAAGCCAGCGGAAGATTCTGCCCAAATCCTTGGTGAAGATGCTACTTGAAAGCCCCTGTTTTACTTCATTATTCCATGCAAAGACCTCTTCTTCATTCTAAAAAGACAGGTGTTGGCAGCTGTTAGATGACATGCAGTGTTCAGGTCAAAGTTCACTGATGGTACACTCATTTCATGACATGTACCAGTGTAATTTTAGTGCACAAAAGGAAACTCAAGAATCAGCATCTTACTAATTTTATGTTTCTCTTATACAGTGCTTTGTGGGGTTTTCCTCTTCATTGTACTTTGAGAAACACACAGATGAGTACGTTCTTCCAACCAAGCTACTACATATACATAATAGCTAATATTCATTGAGCTCTTATTGTGCGCAACACACTGACCTAAGCACTTAGCATGCACTGAGTTACTTAACTCACCCTATGACACGGTTTTATATTACCCTCAATTTACAGATTAGGCAAGAGAGGCTAAATAATTTGCTCAAGAACTCATAGTCAAACACACACACACTACAAAACATGAAATTATACTGTCCAGTCACGTTATGTGCAACAATGATAGACAATTCAAAGCAAGATTTTAAAAAATGCAATCATATAATTACAACAAGGTGCAATTCTCATTATTCTATTAATCATGGCATATTCAAACCTTGAATCAGTCTCTAAATATTTGCTAGCGTGCCTAGGGCCTGTCTCATGCTGGGGAAGGACAGCTCTGGTTATCTTCATCTGCTAAAAACTCCACAGCCTGTCCTCTGATCCAGGCGGTAACTGGAGGTCTTTACGTTGCGCCTGCTTCTTCTCATTTTGTCTACCGAGTGTTAGCACTCAGCCTATCAAACTATCTGGTCCCATCGATGTAGAAGCTGACTTGACGGCCCACACAGTTCAGAATCTGGTGACATGAGATGAGGGCCCCATTCTCCATAGGGTCCCACATTGGTCCTCTGCTCGTCCTGGTTTCCCTGGTAGCTGGCGTGACAGGCTCTACGGCTTAAAGTGTTCATCTCATCATAGTTTATCCTTAACCTTCAAATTTCTACCAACCAGAATGACTTTCTAAAATCTCCCTAATTACGAATTGAGTGAAATTTAATACACCTTCATTTTCTCCTAGTCTTCACATTTGTTTCAAAATTAGAGAAAAGAGAGACAGAACTCATTTTACCTTGAATTTAAAGACATAAAGAATCGGAGCAAAAGTCTCTGTGTGTGCAATGGACGCGTTGTGGGCAAGACCTGTCACAATCGTCGGTTCTACGTAATTTCCAGGGCGATCCATAACCTTCAGTAGAGGAATGAAGTAAAAAGAATAAAAGCATTTTGTTGTCAGAGGATACAATCTTTGCCTATACTTATAAGAAAAAAATAAATACCCTTTATAAGTGAATTATTTCTCCAAAATAACTTCACATCATGAATGAGAATTTTCTCTACCTTCCATTGGTTCTAACTTAGTTGATCAGAGAAAAATAGAAAATAGGAGGCAAGGATAGAGAGCTGTGCATGTGTCATGACCAAGTTACACAGAAAACACGGTTACAGGTGGTTATTTTAAAATTTCTATCACTTAAAAATAGGTAATCTATACCCACTGCGTTATGGACTATATCGTGCCTCCCACCTCCAAATTTCTCTGCTGAAGCCTTAACCCCCTAGTGTGACTGAATTTGCAGACAGGACCTTTAAGGAGGTAATTAAAGGTAAATGAGGTCATATGGGTGGGGCCCTAATCTAATAGAACTGATGCCCTGCTAAGGGGAAGAAGACACGCCAGAGACCTCCTCTCTCCAGGCACGGAGGAAAGGCCACGTGAGGACACTGCGAGAAGGTGGTCGTCTGCACGCCAGGAACAGAGGCGTCACCAGAAACCAACTCTGCCAGCACCCTGCTTTTAGACTCAACCGCCAGAACTGTGAGAAACACTTCCGTTGTTTAAGCCACCCAGTCTGCAGTATTTTGTGATGGCAGCCCTAGCAAACTAATACACATTGTACAGAAGTCAGACACTCCCAAAGGGGATACTGCAGGCACTCTTTTAACCAACCCCCATGTAACCAAATTACTAGTTCACGTCCATTCAACTAACGCTCTCTTTTCCATCTATAAAATATCCTGATGCCCACAGCGAGCTGCTCGGCTGGTGGTTAACTCTCCAGCGGCCTGTGTTTTTCCGCTTTCACCCTGAGCTGTGTATTTACCAAGAGTCAGCTGCGTTTACTCCTAATCCTGTGCATGGCAGCTGTATTTGTTATTGTAATGCCATATTACATTACATAACTTAAATATTACACTAAGGAAAAAAAGAGCTATTTCTAAAGATTAAGTTGAATGATTCAGAAAAAACTCAATATTAGTGAGTAACCAAAAAAATACACAAATATCCATACACACCTCTGTCCGATAAGATATGGGTGTGTCACTGATAAGATGACTGAGGGAAAGGATTCTGCTCTCAGATTGCTTTGCAAGAGACTCAGTTTCTCAGTAAATTTTAAAGAAAGTGAAACTAAATTATAGATAATAAATTATCGGCATAGCTTATGTAAGGATGAAGACAAATTCCTACGACACATGAAGAAAACACCTTAGTTCTACATAAGAATCAGACAAATGTAATTATATATGTTAAATTAAAATAAAATGTTTTTGGTATGTATTTTTGATTCCCTGCTTTACCTGACTTTTAGAAATAACCAGTAAATATGGATTCTAATTGCTCTGCATACAAAGTCTTCTACCGTACCATGAAAACGAGGTCTCCTTTCCATACAAATTCCCAGGGACTCAATTCAAAGGCAACCATGGCTCTGAGTTTCTTTGATGTCCTTCCAGAAATATTCTATGCATTTTATGCTGTCATTCTTTAAGACATATATTTCCTCCTTACAAAAGGGATGGAAAAAAGAAAGATGGCCATCGGGGACCCTTCAACAATTTGCCCAGAGCCCTGCTTGTGCCTAAGGGAAAGGAAGTAAAAGTTTGTCACTAGCGATCTCAGTTTTCATTACCTTGCCACCATAGACCACGGTGCCACCTTCTTTCTTTGCTTCTTCCACTGCTCCAAGAAACATGCTCACTGCCTGCTTGGTATGGAGTGGCCCATAGAGCACATTAGCTGGAGAGAAAAAAGGAATGCTCTTCATTTCACCCTAAATGGCATCATTTTATTATTGTAACAGCTTTCCCAATGAACAGACCAATCGCTTCACACATCCTCTCAGTTTATAGCAGGAGTCAGCAACCTTTTCCTATCAAGGGTCAGATAGTAAATATTTAACGCTTTGCATGACCTATGTGGTCTCTGCCACAACTACTCAACTCTGCCACTATACTGTGAAAACAGGCATGGAAGATATGTAAACGAGTGAGTGTGGTTGTGTCCTGATAAACTTTCTTTACAAAAATGGGTGGTAGGGCAAATCTGTCTGTCAACCCCTGGTTTAGAGTACTGGTTATCAGCTAAATCAAAGCACTGCATTAAAAATACAGGACTTGTTTATTCATTCCAGTGTGATCACTCTCAATGGGATCAACTCAGGCTCGGCAGGTGGTGTGCAACTCAAGGGGGAGAGACTGATGCTGCCCTAGGTATGGCTGCCGGAAACCAGAGCATTAGAGATGACCCCGGGCACAGAGGGAGAAGGAAGATTTAGAGAGGCCTCAGTGAGGAGGTGGCATTTGAGCAGAGCCAGTCACGGGAAGAACATTTCCAGCAGAGAGCAGTAGTAAGACAGACCCTGGAATTCCTGAAGCACTGGGAGAAGCTGGGGCTCAGGGACAAGGGGTCGAATGGTACACAGGGGATGAGGCAGGGTCAGATCACCAAAGACTGTAAGCCTGCACAGGAGGGACTCAGGAGGAATTTAGGTTTTAGTGTAAAAGCAATGAGAAGTCCCTGGAGAGTTTTAAGCAGGAGAGTGAATTATCTAATTACATTTTTAAAAATCACTCTGGTTACTGTGGAAGGCAGAAGGGGAAGCAGGCAAGTCAGTTTAGCGACTCTTGCATTCTTCCATGAGAGGATGGTGGTGGCTCAGTCAAGGTAACAGTGGTGAAGGGAGAAAAGCTCATCAAACTCATCCCATCTAAACACCAGCGCCCAGGCTCACCCACCAGCCCACATCAAGCACTCAGGATCCTAACCTAGGGGCAGACAAGTCCCTCCAAATGCCAAAGAACCTGCTTCATATGCCATCAACTCAGAAAAGGAGAAGAAAAAAAAAAAAGTAGATGAGAATACTTATAACACCAGCTGTCCGAAAGGAGCATCTTTGAAATCAGTACTCACAGTCCCAGGGGTTCCCGACGCGAACCTGTGCATAGGCCTTTTTGAGTCTATTTACAACTTCGTCGTGGATGCTTTCATGTAAAAACTAAGTGAAAAAAGAAACACTCATGGGAATAGTAAAATAAATGTACAAATCCATTAATGTACGATTTTTCTTAATATTAATAGTTTTTGAAATATTGTGATCTCTGAAAATAGAAGTATGTTTTTTATTTTAAAAATTTTTAAATATTAAAATAATCATTATTTTAACAAATTTTTTAACTTCTAATTTTAATATTAACTACATGAAGACAATAGTTTCCCATAGGTGAATGTTAGAATAAAATCAAAAACCATGTCTTTATCAAGTTTCTAAGGACTTACTTGGCCAAGCTTCACAAATCAATGCTGTCTGTTTCTGTTCCAGAGAATTCGAAGTGTTAATTAGCAGGGAACCTCAGAGTACACCTGTCTCCCAGGGTACCCGTTCGAGTCTTAGTGAACACACACCACAACAGTCTGGTCAGCCTCCCTCTGCTAAGTAACCGCACGCCCTGAGCCTCAGGCTGAGCAGGTCTCCAGAGTGAGGCCTTAATCAGGTGAGGGCAGCCCTCGGACTCCTTCTGGGTAGGATGTGAGCTCCATGCTACATTCCTAGTGGCAGAGGTGAACTTGTCAGACCATCCATTCTCTGGGTTGGTCTCCATGTGATGAATGGACCAACATTATGAGAACTAGTCAGGGAGAGGTCTGTAGTACCAGAATGGTTTTTTCTACAAACCACTAATTGTCCCTATGGAAATCAATATGGGCATGACTAATAGCATCTTCTAATATTTAGCACTAAGTATAAAGCATGGCTATGTATATTTGCTCTAAGACACAAGGGAAAAATGAAAGTTGGCTGAATAGAGAAATGCTTGCCTTTATGTCATTTCTTGTTTGACCGTGTAATGAAGGTTATCATCTTTTGGAGCATCCCTGCTTCCTTCTTAGCATTAATGTAATAAATAAATGATTAAGGTGAACAAATTTAACAAATTGTAAGTAAGTACTTACAAGATAAGTATATCGTACCTTAGACTTTTTTGAGAACTTTCAACTGAGTAATAAAAAACAAAGGAAAGATTGATATTCATTTGTTGTAAAATACAGGAAAAGATGAAAATGAAAAGTCATGAGGGGAGCCAGCCCCATGGCTGAGTGGTTAAGTTTGTGCGCTCTGCTTTGGCGGCCCGGTGTTTCACCAGTTCAAATCCTAGGTGTGGACATGGCACCGCTCATCAAGCCATGCTGAGGCAGCATCCCACATGCCACAACTAGAAGGACCCACAACTAAGGATACGCAGCTATACCAGGAGACTTTGGGAGAAAAAGGAAAAATTAAAAAAAAAATCTTTAAAAAAAAAAAGAAAAGTCATGGGAAAAGTAAAGACTTAACTTTCACATATCTTTTATTCTAATTAATTTAGATTATGTCAGCCTTATAAAGATTTTGATCATATTCATGATGGGTGACATTAAAAACTCAAAACCAATTCCTCTGTAATTTAATTGTAAACAATTTCTTTTTAAATTACGAGGAAAACTCAACAACAATAAAAAAATGACAAATGTAACCCAACTTTGTACCCAACCAAAACTTGTTTGGTTGCAATATATACAGTTTTTCAGTATCATAAGAGTCATGAAAATCATGGTTGTATCCCACATAAGACTGAAATCCAGCTCAAGTCTAAATGTGAACATTAAACTTCCCAAACCTCATACACTGAAGCTAAACAACATCTCGTTATATATACTTAGTACTAACGTGTCCTATACCTATGTGGTCAGACTATATAAAGAGAACACACAGACACAGAGTCATTTGCTTTTCAATAAACCACGTCACATCAAGTCAAATCTAAGACTTCGACTTACAGACTTAGTTTTTGAATTTTTCAAACTTTTAGCTTGTTTGATTCTCCAAGTGACATTGGACTTTGTCCACATCATTCTACATGTAGGACTGAAAATAGGTCTCATCTCCCAGTCCAACTTCAATCAATTGGCGTGAGACTATCTTTAGCTTGGGGGGGGGCGGTAAGGCAGAGTCTCTCGTTGATTAGCAACATCTGCCATGAGCACAGAACACAGCAGGGCCACACGTTTGCCAACCACGTCTAGAGAATACATTTTTCTAGCAGTACTTCTATGACACCTCCCTAACAGTACAATTTGTTAAACTGTTTGAAGATAGGACAATCTCACGTGCCTATGCAGACACACTCACCAGGCGCCTTGCGGTGGTACACCTCTGGCCAGCTGTCCCCACGGCCGCAAAGAGAGCTGATGGAACAACTAAACTGAGGTCTGCATCCTCAAAAGCTTAGAGAAGCACAAACACACTCATCAGTGTCTCGAAGTAGGCAGACAAGGTACTGTAACTGGTATAAAATGATGTCTTGAGAAAGCACAATAAGAGAACATCAGAACTTCCCTGTAAAATAAGCATGTTCACATTGCAGAGGCAACTTTTCTTCCAAGGAAGATGATATGAGAATAGAGCAATGAGCTCTATGGTCTTCACCCAAGTACAGATATAAATTGAGGCTCCTACTTCTTCATCTTTCATCTAGCAAAGTTTCTGATACTAAGTCTCCTCTGTCCCCTCATTATGTGGTCTCTTCTCTAAGCCCACCTTCTTCTTTGTCAGTGACTTACCTCCAGTCTCCAGCCTAGGGCCCATCTTGATGCTGGCTTCCCTGGGCCCAGAGAGGGCAAGAGGATTCTTCTGATTATCATCGCCATCTAACCATGCTCTCCAGCAACATCTACACCCTCACCTGCAGCAGTCCATGCCCTTAAATTCCTCTCGTTGCCCCTCTACAGCTTTTCCAAGTCTCTGAAACCCCTCAAGCTTTTTACTCCTGCACCAAAGGACCTCACCCCCTACTTCATGGAAAACGTCCAAGTGTTTTTGGTTTGTTTTTTATATTGGCACCTGAGCTAACAACTGTTGCCAATCTTCTTTTTTTCTTCTTCTTCATCTTCTCCCCAAAGCCTGCCAGTACATAGCTGTATATTCTAGTTGTGAGTGTCTCTGGTTGTGCCATGTGGGACACCGCCTTAGCATGGCCTAATGAGCAGTGCCATGTCCATGCCCAGGATCCAAACCAGAAAAACCCTGGGCAACCGAAGCAAAGCGGGCAAACCCAACCACTCGGCCACGGGGTCAGCCCCTGTCCAAGTGTTTATACAAAAGGCCATTTTCAGCTTCCTCTGAAGAAATGAATACAAAATCACTTTCAAATTCCTGTCTACTTTTGTCTATTCCTTCCTCTTCCACCTTAAAAGAAAAAACTACATAGTCTTTACAAGGTTAACCCTTCTCTTTATGATATTTGTAATTCCTTCCTTCTCATCCCTTCCAGAAACTTACAGTCACAATTTCCTCTTATATCTTCAACTTTTCCCTGTCCAATTTAATAGCATTCTCAAATAGCAGATGGTTAAGAAGGTGGCCTGTGTAACCAAACAGACCAGGGTTCTTTTCTATCTCCTCCACTTTTTTTTTTTGGTGAGGAATATTGGCCCTGAGCTAATATCTGTTGCCAATTTTCCTCTTTTTGCTGGAGGAAGATTCGCCGTGAGCTAACATCTATGGCAATCTTCCTCTATTTTACGTGGGATGCCACCACAGCCTGGCTTGATAAGTGGTGAATAGGTCTGTACCAGGATCTGAACCTTCGAACCCTGGGCCACCGAAGCATATCACGCACACTTAACCACTACACCACGGGGCCAGCCCCTTCACCACTTTTTAATTGTGTTATTTTACCTTTTTGAGCCTCAGTTTCCTCATCCGTAAAATGGATAATGATGTCTGAGGTGCTGACACATGACAGTAAGGAGTTAAGGAAAGAGCTGTGCTCTGGGGTCTGATTATCAGGATACAATCGCTGGCTCTGTCACTGGTGAGCCTGTCACTTCAGGCACATAATCATCTGAAGCCTCAGAGTATAACCTCCAAATGAGATTAATAATGGTATCTACCTCATGGGATTATTGTGGGCATTAGATAAAATGAGGCATAGGAAACAGCTGAGCACAGTACCTGGCAAACCCCAGTGCCCACTAACTGCTAACTATATGTTGAAACAAACTCTCCCTCTAACTAGGTTAGAAGTTCATCCAGAACAAACCCTTCAGCATGCACTTTTTAAACTTCTGGTACACACCACTAAGATCCAGGCATTTAAACACGATGATAATGATGGCAACATAACAATTAGCAAGTTTTGCTTTCTATCACAAAATCCATGCTTCTACTAAGTCTCAGCATACTGATGCTCATTACAGTATCCAGAAGTTACGCTGGTAGACTCCTTTCGCGCCAAACAGTTGAAAAAAAGAATACCCAATCCTATAGGTAAGCGATGAGATGCCTTAAGGAAGTGTTGCTTTCCAATAAAAAAGCACTTAATATTCTTCTAAAGACAAATTGATGTTTGAAATCAAAAGGAATCAGCAAGTGACAGAACAGTCACTCACTTATTCTAGAGAAACATGTGGCCAGTTTCCAGAAAATAGGAGAAGGAAAAACAAGAAACAATGCCACACTAGGAAGTCTCAAACACAGGTTCTAAGCCCCAGGTAACATTTTCCAAACGTGAACCCCTTTCCTTCCTAGTTATCTCTGCCTTCAAACCATTGCGTCCCGCTCACAAGTAAAGCTCCTAACATGGGAATTAGGTCACAGACACACATAGTATAGAAGGGACGAGTTCCTACACAAACAAGTTCTATATATTCAGGATGGCTGTTGGAGCTATTCTGAACCGAAAAACAAGCAAACCAAAAAATAAAGGGCAGCCTTACCAATAATGGCATTGTTTCCTCCAAGCTCTAACAAACTTCTCCCTTTAAAAATATATAAATGCAAATTAATGCCTATTTTAGTATTTAATGCACACTGCTATATGGTGTCAAATCATAGCGTATCCTAATTAAGTTTTATTTTCCTATTTAAAACATAGCATGATTTTGCATCAATGTCCAATTTCCTAATTTTAATAATTGCACCATGGTTATATGACAGAATGTCCTTGTTCTTAGGAAATACACCAAAATATGTAATGGTAAAGGAACACAATGTCTGCAACTTTCTCAAAGGTTCAAAAGTAATATGCACCCAAAATGTGTGTGTGTGTATGTTGGAGAGGGAGAAAATGATAACCAAATGGGGCAAAATGTAAGCAAATGGTGAACCTCATTAAAGGGTATACAGGAATTCCTTGCATTAGTCTTGTAACTTTTCCCTAAGTTTGAAATTACATCCCCAAAAACTCCAAACAGCGCAAAGTGGTACAGTCACTGTGGGAAATCATACGACAATTTCCCAAGAAATTAAACACAGAATTACCAACGATCTAGCAATCCCACTTCTGGGTACCTAACCAAAAGACATGAAAGCAAGGACTTGAACAGATACTTGTACACTCATGATCATAACAGCATTATTCACAATAGCTAAAAGGTGGGAGCAACCCAAGTGTCTATCGACGAAGGGATAAACAAAACGTGATGTCTACATACAGCTTTAAAAAGGAAGGAAATTTTGACACATAATATGGACCAACCTTGAAGACATTATGCTAAGTGAAGTAAATCAGACACGAAAAGACAAATATTGTGTGATTCTACTTATATAAGGTTCTTAGAGTAGTCAAATCCACAGAGACAGAAAGTAAAATGGTGGTTGCCGACGGTTGGGAGAAGGCAGTAATGGGGAGTTAGTTTTAATGGGTACAGAGTTGAGAAAACAAAAAAGTTCTGGAGATGGACAGTGGTGATGGTTGCACGACAATGTAAATATACTTAGTGCCACAGAACCGTACACTTCAAAGTGATTAAAAAGGTAAGTTTTATGTTATATATATTTTACTACCACACACAAAAAAGTTGAATAACATGCTTATTCTAGAAAATTATTTTTAAAAAGAAGCAAGCATCAAGCAGGCAAAAAGCTATGGGCCATAGGTCACCACAAAATCTCTCTTCATAATTTGGTATAGTGTCTTCCAAGCTCTCTTCTGTGCATTTATATTTAGTTGAGATCATACTATCTAATTAATTTTGCTTTATTTTCCGATTAATATACCTTTTCCCTAACTTATTAAGAGCTGTTTAAAAAAAAAAATCACTGCATAGTATTCCATCATGATGATGTACCAAATTTTATTTAGCTACTTCTCTAGTGTTGAATATATTGGGTACTGATTATTAACTTGGTTATCAACTTAGGTCAGGGCCAAAGAGTATAAATGTGAGAGCTCCTGATATACAATGCCAACCTACATTTTAGGAAAGTTATACAGCAGGCTATGAATGCCATTCTTACTTTATACTCCCCAGCATGAAGATTTGAGATTTGTTTGCCTCAAATTTTTTTTTTTTCCCCTCAGGAAGATTGGCCCTGAGCTAACATCTATTGCCAATCTTCCCCTTTTTGCTTGAGGAAGATTTGCCCTGAGCTACGTGCCAAGCCTCGTCTGTTTTGTATGTGAGTTGCCACCACAGCATGGCCACTGAAGAGTGGCATAGGTCCACGCCTGGGGAGTGAATCTGGGCTGCCAAAGTGGAGTGCACTGAACTCCACCACTAGGCCACAGGGCTGGCCCCTGCCTCAATTTTAGAGCTGTATTTACTACTGATCTTTAAAACATAAATTTATTTTTCCTTAAATGCACTTTAAAATCAGCTTCCACGTGAGTAACTTTTATTTATTTTGGATATGAGGAGCTTACGTGACAGCAGGAGACTATGTTCTCACCTCTGCCACTCTGAAACAATTAAGCCTCAGGTGGTTATTAATTATAAGGGGTAGGGCTGTTACTACCAAAAGCCACTGAGCACTACCTCAGCTTGTCTCCACTGCAACAGTTAATTTAACGACAGCTTGCTGGTTGCAGCAGAGCACTATCCTAGGTGCTAAGAAAAGGAAGGAAACAGAAAATTCTACACCTAACATGGGCTCCTCCTGCCTGGCTTCAAGTGATATGCGGCAGAAGAGGAGGGACTTATACTTTCTATATCCTTCCAGTTCTCTATGTGCTCCCTAACCACACTCAGAACCGCCAACCCCCTCCAAGAAAGCAGCTGTAACTTACAACAGGCAGATACATTTTTTAAAAATTGTAATCCTACTAATGGTACTACTTAAGAGAGAACAAACCACTGCTTTCAGTAAGAAGGGGAAGGGAGAAGGAGAAGATGAAATCTCCTAGTGAAAGAAGCAGGACTAATCATCTTGAGCACCTTTATTTGCACATGCTTATCGGCCATTTGTATATCTCTGAAGAAATACCTATTCATTAGAATGCTGTCCCATTTTTTAATTGGGTTTTTTATATTGTTGAATTGTAAGAGGTCTTTATATATTTTAGATACAAATCCTTGATCACCTAAAGGATTTGCAAATATTTTCTCCCACTCTGTAGACTGTTCTTTTCATTTCTTTGACGGGGTTTTTTGAAACAACAAAAATGTTGGATTTTGATGAAGTCTAATTTATCTGTTTTTTCGTGTGCTGCTTGTGCTTTAGGAGTCACGTCTAAGAAACCATTGCCTCATCCAAGGTCACAAAAATCTATTCCTATGCCTTCTTCTAAGAGTTTTATAGTTCTAGCTCTTACATTTAGGTCTGATACATTGTGAGTTAGTTTTTGTGTATATGATGAGGTAGGGGTCAACTTCACACATACCTATGTGGATACCTGGTTATCCCAGCACCATTTGTTGAAAAGACCATTGTTTCCCATTGAGATGTCTTGGGACCCTTGTCAAAACTCAATTGACCATAAATGTAAAGGTGTATTTCTGGGATCTGAAGTCTATTCCTCTGATCTTTACATCTATCCTTATGCCAGTACACAGTCTTAATTACTGTACTTTTACCGTAAGTTTTGAAATTGGGAAGTATGAGTCCTCTGACTTTGTTCTTCTTTTTGAAGATTGTTTTGGCTATTTGGGGTCCTTTGCAATTCATATGAATTTTAGGATCAGCTTGTCAATTTCTACAAAGAAGCCAGATGACATTCTGAAAGGGCCTGTACTGAGTTTGTGGAGCACTTGGACTGTATTGATCTTGGACAGTAACAATATTAAGTTCTCCAAAAAGTGAAAGTGGGATATCTTTATATGTATTTAGGTCTTCTTTAATTTCTTTCAATGGTGCTTTGTAGTACTCTGTGTGAAAGACTTATACTTCCTTTGTTAAACTTATTCCTAAGTATTTTATTCTTTTTGATGCTACTGTAAATGAAATTGTTTTCTGAATTTCATTTTCAGATGGTTCATTGTTAATATATAGAAATACAATTGAAGTCAGAGGGAGAAAGTCAAATACCATATGATCTCACTCATAAGTAGAAGATAAAAACGACAACACACAAACACATAGAAAAAGAGACTGAATTGGTGGTTACCTAATGGGAAGCGGGGAGGAAGGAGGGTGAAAGGGGTGATTAGGCTCACATGTGTGTGGTGATGGATTGTAACTAGTCTTTGGGTGGTGGACATGATGTAATCTACACAGAAATCGAAATACATAACGAGGTACACCTGCAATTTATGTTATAAAAACCAGTTACTGCAATAAAAAAAAATTTTTTTAAAGAAATACAATTGACTTTCGAATATTGAACCCTGCTGACCTTGTTTATCAGCTCTAATAGTTAGTAAACTTGCGTTTTAAAAGCAATGCTCATACAGCAAAATGGCTGGCAGATTAACTAGTCAAGTCTCCTCTTATGCTAGGGTTAGAGTCTAAATTCAGCATAATAGCCAAGAATTGAAAGTCGATATTATCCTTGGAAACCACTTTAATGAGCCTCAAAGTGGAGCGTACAAAGCTCTGTCTATACAACCCTTTTCAGTCATATATACATGAAATATAAACGATAGAAGAACAGGCGCGTCTTCTGTTCCACATTCACTCTAGGTCCGGTACACCCACTCGTCCTGTATAAATTGTGAGTTCTCTTTTTTTAATTTGTTAATCAGGCCTGATAGACATTGATAAATATATTTGATACGATTCTACTATAGTCATTTAGGAGGATAATGACATCCTTTTCCAAATTATGCTATTAAATTCAGGACCTCTCTAATATCAACCCACTAATAACAATACTCTTTCTTTCATTTGGACTTTGAGATAAATGGCTGATGTCTCCATGGAAAGGGTCAAGGAAAAAAACCTCAACTTTTAGATTTCACATCCACACCAGAGGGAATTAAAATCCTCATTAGAAAGACAACACTTACCAAACCTCTCCTGCACCATAAGGGCCACCTGTTTTCCCACCTGAGTGCTCCCAGTGAAGGACAGCAGGTTCACTCGCTCATCTTTGGCCATTGCTGTGCTGCAGGGGAACAGACACGGTCACCCAAGCAGAGAAACCCAGCAACGGTGGCACCTGACAGACTAGACAACTCTGACCTGGGGTCTCGTCATCGAAAGTCAGTCAAAGACACAAGGAAGCCTATCCCAGGCGAGCAAGGGAAGGTCTTCATGAAAATGAACTAGATTCTCACAAGGACAACCGTACAACAGAACAAGCTAACCTGCTCTGTGAGATTTCTGTAAACAGAAATCACCTCGAGGACGTTGTTAAGGGATTAAGTCCCTCCTGTACTGAGTGGGTGACTAGACAACGCGACCTTAGCACTTCCTTGATGAGCATCCCAGTTATTCTGCAGACTCTTAAACTACTAATTCCCTTAAGAATTAAAAGTCTAAAGACTGTAAGGAAACATCCTAAGTATCCCTCACGGAAGCTGACTTATAAAGGCTGTGCTGGGATTTCCAGCTGCTTCTAAGGAATGTAGACGAGAAACTAAGGATTTGAACCCCTTTCCTCATAGTTTAGTGCTTCAAAGGCATTGGGCCAAGCAGGGCAGTTACAGCATCAGGGTAATGTAGGGCTGGAACAGCTTGACGAGATTAAACATGTAGGCTTCCCCAAGTTCAGCCCAGCAAACATGAGCACTGATACTCAGGGTGGCTGCTGCTTCATGCACTCCTGCATGCACTACTGTAATTATTTGAGCTATTCCAAGGTCAACACGAGGGACTGGCTGCCCAAAGTACAAGAACAGAGTGGGTCAAAGGATAGGCTAATCATGTTTTAAATGACATTTAGATAGTACTTGACTATGCATTCTATATATGGGAGTTGTATTTTCTAATATTTTCTCATTTATATGAAAAAAGGAGTAATTTATTACTTCTTTTTGAGATTACCTATTAAGTACAGTAGTACCGTCAAAGCAATGGAGGGAAACTAACATTTTAACCACACCAGTACGGGTTTATGAGACCTGACTCCTATAAAACCTCACCTAATCAAAGACTAAGCCAGTAATAAAACAACCTCAGCATGGTTCAGAGCAATTATCATCAGTTCCAGCTTAAAAAGAGGCTATGGCATTATGCTAAAAGAAGCCAGATACAAAAGGGCACATATTGTATGATTCTATTTACATGAAATGTCCAAAATAGGCAAAGCCAGAGACAGAAAGTAGATAAGTGGTTGCCAGAGGCTGGGGCAGGGGCGATGGGGAGTGACTGCCAATGGGTATGAGGCTCCTTTTGAGGGTAATACAAATGTTCTGGAATAAGATAATGGTGATGGTTGCACAACATGGTGAATCTTCTAAAAACCACTGAATTACACATTTCTAAACAGAGAATTTTATGGCATGTGAATGATATGGTGATTTCCAAAAAACGGTAAATTTTTTAAAAGAAGTTATACTCCCAGAGCTCCCTTTTTTGGTCAGCCGAAGAACCCAGCCAATTGGATAGGTTTCCAGCGGGCAGTGAAACCCTAGACTACAGTCTCACAGCTTTGCTCTGAAAGCAAGCACCTTTATGACCTTTATAAATCAAGCGTCAGGAAGCCCTGGACTGTCCACCGGGAGAGCAGTTTGTTATCTTAGGATTTAAACACCTTCCAGTAGTAGCTCTGGGCAATGAAAAAGCCAATTCTTACTCATCTTCCATCAGAGGCTATGCATTAATAAAGTAAGAGCCCAGTGAGGTCCATAATAATGATGATTCCAAAAAGTCATTCTCACCTCCTCTGGGGTACTGGATTTCACTACTCTAATAAAGATGGATCTAGTCAATCATCCAGCATCCTTCTACAGAAAGACACCCTCGGGCTGTTAACCTACCCAAGATCTGCTCCACCACAAGTCAAGGAACAAATCGCGCCAGGCAGCTTGTTGTCCTCCAGAACCTTGGCTATTATCCTAGAAAGAAAAAGCAATTACTAAGTAAGGAAATAATTTAATTTCTTAGGATTTTTTGAAAAACCAGGAATAAATTCCAACCACCTGACTTTCCTTTTTCAACTCTCTCTCCCAGCCCTCAAACATCCAGGCCTCAAGTTCTCCTGACATATTAGAGATATGGTTTTCAAACACTTAAAAGAGAACTCTTTTTTTTCCTAAAAGAATCTTAAGAAGAAAAACACAAACAAAATGAATAAAAGACATAAAGCAATGGTTAGGCAGCTCAAATGATCATTGTTCTCAAGTATTTTCTGCCAAACTATGAAGATATATCCGGTTCAAGATGGTAGACTGACTGCAGGGCATTTTTTTTTTTTTGCAGACCACAAATCCATTAAAATGATGGCAAAGAAATAAAAAAAGAAATAATATGGAATAAAATCTAGAAAGATGAAGAAAAAGAAGGAAACGAGAGCCTTCAACACATCTCTGCAAAGCAGAGCCAGCCAGAAAAGTTATGAAGAATGAAAAGGAAAAGAGATTCCCCACAACCTAGAGTAGATGCTGAGGAGATACAGCAGAGGGAGCTGGACCTGCCCACAGAACCCTCAAGAAGTTCAGGACTCGCATCCACTGGCTCCACACCAAACCTCCTGGTCAGGAAACATGAGCACCCTCCAGACTAAAGTACTGTGGACAAACACAGTTTTTTGTTAATTAGTCTCCCACAACTTATGCTATTAGAGTTAAGATGATAAATAGAGTTCAATGCTACTTAAATCTGATTTCAAGTTGTATAAAATGGCTCTAGTGGGTCTAGCCTGGTGGCATAGTGGTTAAATTTGTGCCCCCTGCTTCAGCAGCCCAGGGTTCACGGGTTCGGATCCTGAGTGTGGACCTACCTACCACTCGCCAAGCCACACTGTGGCAGCATCCCACATACGAAATAGGAGGATTGGTACAGATGTTAGTTCAGCAACAAGCAAAAAGAGGAGGAATGGCGACAGATGTTAGCTCAGGGCCAACCCTCCTCACCAAAAAAAAAAAAAAAAAAGCCTCCAGTAAGTCTGGTTTCTCTGAAACAGAGTTCTTCCATTCATTTTGAACTTCTTGAGGAGTATGGACCTAAATAAGCACAGGTTCTTTTCATCAATCACCCCAACTTGCTGGAGACTTTCAAATTTGTTTAATTTTAAAAAGATCCAAACCCTACACTCACTTCCATAAAAAAGACACCATTGTCATATGTAAGTAAATTTTCCAATTGTTCACCAAAAATGTCCACTAAGGCAGTTTTCTTTTTTCCATCCGATCAAGGATCACACATGGCAGTTGCACATCTGAGACCTGGTGTCGGGTAGTACAATTCTTCTAGGGACTTAGGGTGCATCTACTGTCTGCACAAGTGGACTGACTGCTCTGGAAGGGGTGGGATTTTGCTTTGGACCTGTGAGTAAAGATTAACAAACACCCTTCCCCTAATGCATGAGAATCTGACCTTGGGTTAACTCTCTAGTTCTGTTCCCCAAGTTACCTGATAAACATCAGAATGTCAACAATGCTACACAGACAACATGGCTTATGGTAAAAATGACCCTCCTAGCCATCTGCATCTGGACTGCGATAACCACCTGAGAACTAGAAATGGGAACCTCATGCTTCTAGGCCTGGCCTGAGTGCAGTGACTCCTGTAACTGCATGTCCCTGTGGGCGCTGAAAGATACGCCTATAGATTTCTTACATGCCAGTTTGGTTCCTGTGGGGCATTAGGCTTTTAAGCCAGGGCCACCCCCCATCTGCCCAACGCAGATCTCATCTCCTTACCCCTGCATAAACTGCTACAAAGACGCTGACTAAAGAGGAATGTCTGATGCTATCCTCTCAGCAAACTTTGTTCCTGTCCCACATCCTTCCGAATAGACAGATGTGCCAGAAGTGGCCCATGCTCGTCTTCTGAGTCTGAATGTTTAGCTGAATTTAAGAACCCCTGGGAGACACTGTTGTACCCTTGATTAATTCCAGCAAAATTCAGCATCATTTTGCTTATTGTCTTCCATTACAAAATCAGATAATATTCTCAATTATCTAAAAGATCAGCCATGTTGCTATATGAACATTTCAAACCCTTCAAACTGCTTAAAGCAAATAAATATAAAAAAGCTCAAAGCCACAATAACTTAGAACATTTGAAACTAATATTAAAATTAATATTTTAACCAGCTGCTTAACAATAATTGGCAAGTTAGTTCACTATGTTTACATTAACTGTTTTAAGAGTTTTTTATTCTTGAAAACTTCCTGAAGAAACTCCTCAATTTTATGTGTTTTGTATAGCAAAGTTCTACTTAATATTTAATTTGAACACCCCTGCCTTGGAGAATATCGTTTCCTCAATATCACATATCCCTTTCAAGCAAACACTCACACACACTACTCTCTCTTTCTTAGCCCCCGTTTCAATTCCTAAGCCAGTGTTCCTAAATGATCTTCCAACACTAAGGACCCTCTTACATATGGTTTCCACCACAGCTTTCTACCGACAATCCTTAAATAAGAGAATGCAGACCAGGCAACAATGGAGCATCACGGGTGCACCCTCACCCTACGTGAGAAGGTGCCCTCTTCCATACATTCTCTAAATTCTGAATGAAAAATTAGTAACACTGAATTTATGACTTAATCAGAGTTTTCAAGTTCTCAAATGTGAATAAATAAAACATCAATAATGTCTTAATCAAAAGATGAAATATATTTTAGATAGAAGAATCAGTGGAATAGTATAACCATTTCTTTCTGTTTTGCTAACAGCCTATCAAACAAAAGCAATAAAAGTATTAGCTGGGTAGGAACAAAAACCATTAACGTGTTGAATAGTTATAAAATATGGCCCATAGTCTGGTGGCCTAGTGGTTAAGTTTGGCATGCTCCGCGTCAGCAGCCTGGGGTCAGTTCCCAGGCACAGACCTATGTGGCGGCAACCCACATACAAAATAGAGGAAGACTGGCACAGACGTTAGCTCAGGCTGAATCTTTCTCAAGCAAAAAGAGAAGAATTGGCAACACAGGTTAGCTCAGGCCGAATCTTCCTCAGGGAAAAAAAAACATAAATTGCAAGGATATTTCCTTTCCACTGCATTTGTTTTTATTTTGCAAGTGACAAAAATGTTTATAATAGCTCAAGTTCAACATATATCAATATCTGACATGTTTCCAAAGAGTTAAATGATGTGGCTCTGAAAGAGCTCTATCAACTGCAAAATGATACAAAAATATTATTATAACCAAAGGAGAAAGAGGTTATCCAAATGCCATGCTTAAATAAATGACACTTTCACGTCAGATTAAATTCAGTGCCTATGAGTGCCTTTCACAATTATTTCATACCCAGGAAAAAGGAAGCCACACATACTTACTTTGTAACAGCCACACTAATGAGGGAAGTTGTTGGAGCTCCTTTCCTTGAGAGAGGGGAAAAAAGGCAACTTAATTTGCTGGAAATCATAAATACCTTTTATTATCAAGCAGAAGCGAAAGTTGTGATACAAAGTTCTGTCCAATTAGACAATTGAGTCTAATAACTAAAACAAGAAATCTGTCCTTGAGCTTGTTGTCTCTGGGGCCTAAGGGACGAAAAAACTCTCATGAATATAAAAATGACACCAAGCAGTTTTGAACCTGCTGCTGCACTGATCACATGAACTGTTACGTTACCGCTGCCAATTTTGAGAACTGAGTGAAACAGAGATCAATCAACATGAACTCTTGTTGGCAGGCTCAAGAGCTGAGAAAACCTACATGGTAGCCTTTGGCAACAAGGTGTCAAATCCTCATCCTCCCACGAAGCCTTGCTTTTGTACACAGTCTTTGAGCACATTCAATTGCATACACAACATCAAGATCCCTACAAAACTAGTGGGACAGGTGCAAAACAGGCAAGGACAGCTCCTGGTTTTCCTGGCCTAAGTTCTTTCACTGAACACGAAACCTAAAAACAGCAATATTCTGTCATCTATAAAAGAGTGACATTTTCACAGCTAACTTTTACTATCAAATATTTTAGAGAAATGTAAAACTTAATCCATCAATGGGAACATTGGCCCAGTGCCTCAGAATCACTTGGGAATTCACTACCAAATTTTTATTCAAGGAAAAAAAAAAGTCAAACTCTAAAAAGAAGGTTGTGACTTATCACAAGTTCTTTTTTTTTCTTTCAGTTGTTTATTTAGTTTGCTATTTGGGGAGTGTAGTATAACAAAGAATATATCTGGTCTTTGTCCCTAGTTTCTGGCACAAAGCTTCAAAATCCCTTGGAATTTCCTGAGTGATAGAAGTGTCTTTGTTATGCTAACGAGGTGACCTGTGGGGGTCCCTAGATAGCTTCAGGATGGGGCTGGTCACTGGTCACCAGAAAGACCAACCAGGGAGAGGGGAAGAGGAATGGAGATTGAGTCAACCACAGGTCCAGTGATTTAATCAATCATGCCTATGTAACAAAACTCCATTAAAAACTCTGGACACCAAAGCTCAGTGGAGTCTCCTGGCTGGAAAGGTGTCACGTCCTCACTTAACAGGGAGAGGGCATGGCAGTTCTGCTTCTGGGACACTTCTGGACCTTGCCCTTCGTGCATCCTTTATAATAAAACTGTGATCATTAAGTATTGTGCTTTCTTGAGTTCTGTGGGTCATTCTAATGAATTGTTGAAACCGAGTGATCATGGGAACCTCTGAAATTTGTAGATGGCTGGTGAGAGTGCAGCTGTCCTGGGGACCTGGAGACACTTGTGGCTTGCATCTAAAGTGGAGGAAGTCCCACGGAGAACTGAGCCCTAAAATATGTGGAGTCAGACACTAAATCCAGGTAGTATCAGAATTCAATTACAGTACACACGCTTGGGGCGGAAACAGTTGGGAGGAATAGGGGGACAGGGGACAAGGCTATGTCAAAAAAAATTTTGCCAATGATAAAATTATGTAATAATTAAAAATCAGCATTTCACAACTAGCAGTGTGACTTAATATGTTAAATGAAAGAGTAGAGTAGTAGAAAACATTCAACACATTTAAAATAGTTTTTGCAGTTCCTGAAAATGGCTACTTTTATCATCTTACTAAGATGATAAGTGAGATAAGAAAGAGATAAGAGATAAGATAAGAGATAAGAAAGTGAGCAGGTCTTACCAAAGGCAGACATTCCCACAGATCATTGCAATGGCATTGTTCCAGCCATACACCGCCACAGGGAAGTTGAACGCAGTGATGATTCCAACCAGGCCTACAGGATTCCACTGTTCAATGAGTGCATGGCCAGGTCCTGAGGACAGGGAGAGGCATGGAACATGCTTAAGCATGCTAATTTAATGCATGTCAAATTAATAAGAACAAAGTCTGAAATCTTCCATTTCCAGAACAAAGGTGCACTGGACCAAGTGGGGATTTTAGATGCCTTGTAGCGGATCACTCTACACAGCTGTGGGATATCGGTACATTAATTAGCACACAGAGCTGTTATTACTACACTACCTTATAAACCATAATGATACCTATTTATGCCTCTGACCCTCAGAGGAACTGTGTGGATCAGGGCAGTATTCATCCCAGCTGGGAGACAAGGAAACTTCAGAGAGGGGATGAGAGGTGCCCCAGTGATGTGACTGCAAAGGGCCAAACATCCAGGACACAGCAGTTGTGACTCTCAGGCCCAGGTTATTGACATTGCCTGACAAGCCCTCAGCTAACTTCTCCAAATGCAAGACAAGGCGGCTCATTTATGGGGGGAAAAAATGTTCTAATAATTACATGTATATTGAATGAATTGCACAAATCTTTACATTCACTATAGGAAAACTGAAAATAAAACTTTAAAGACACTCACAATCCCACCAGGGGTTTATTTTAATCATAGGCAGCTGGAGCAGTGAACAAATGCAGCAAGGACTGTGACGGTTCACAAACCCTGGTTAAAACCACAGACCAACCAAAAGGCAGCTCTCCCACCCCTCCATCTTTGTGGCCATGCTCACACCTCGAGCTAGAAACGGGGACCCCGCCCACTGCTGTGCCTCATTCCCAGGCCCTCCTTTAGCCTGGGTATCCTAATCTCTGTTGAGATGATGTGCCAACCTGGCAGCACCTGCCTCCTCTCCTGCCCTCCCCTCTCTCTCCTTCTCCCCAAGGAGCCCAGGGCAGATCTGATGACATCACTCCCTTGCTTACAACTCTGGTGTCTGGACCACTACTGCAGCTGCCCTCAGGATAAAGTGCACACTTCCTGACAGGAAAGACCCTCTGGAGGCTCCTGCTCCACCCATCCCTCCCCTCATACTGTGCCCTCCCCCTGAAGGGATAGTTTCCCAAATAAGCCACATTCTCCCATTTTAAGCTTTCACATGGGCTTTTTCCCTGTTTCAAACCAGCCATGGCCCAGCACTCCACCGTATTCTTCCTTGAGGACTTCACTTAGATCACGTTCTCTGGGAGGCCTTTCCTGACTGCCACCACAAGGCTGGCTCACCATCCTATCCTCCACCCCATCACAGTGCTCACTACACCCTACTATAATTACCCCTTAACTTGTCCCCCACTCTAAAATGTAGGGAATCTATATGCTTATAAATTCCTTGAGGGGGCCGGCCCCGTGGCCAAGTGGTTAAGTTCGCACGCTCCGCTTCAGCGACCCAGGGTTTCGCCAGTTCAGAACCTGGGCACGGACATAGCACCGCTCATCGAGCCATGCTGAGGCAATGTCCCACATGCCACAACTTGAAGGACCCACAACTAGAAATGCACAATTATGTAACAAGGGGCTTTGGGGAAAAAAAGGAAAAATAAAATCTTTAAAAAAAAAATTCCTTGAGAACAAGGACTATGCCCTATTGATCATGTATCATTATTAGATCACCTGGTCGACACTTAACGACCATTTATTGCATTAATGTAGTCAAAGTGACACCCAAGCCTCTGCATTGATGAATAATCTACTCTTTTTCAAAAATGTATAAACAACTGAAAAACATTTTAATTGGTAAGGCAGACATTATATAGGTATAAATCAAAGAAATCACTTGCTTGCACAGGTATACTTCCTCAAATGGGCAGTTTACTAACTTTTTCAACTGAAAAAACCTACTACAAGTGTTCAGTGATACAAAATTAATTTTGAATAACAGGAATTGCTGTTACATATCTAAGTACATTAGATATTTAAAAAGGGCCCCTCAATTCTTCCTATGAGTAGGGAATTTGCCCAACATTCCAAGAAAAATAGAAAAACATGAACATCAAAAAAAAGTTCTTTCTTTTCCTAATTATAAATGTAACATAATTCCCCATCAAGGAAATCTTGCCAAGTATAGAAAAACAGAAGGACAGTAACAACAACCAATAATTCTGCCACATACACATACCCGCTGTTACCACTTTGGCACAGCTCCACCACTTGAATTTTCAGTGCAGATACACAAGGTCACCTGGTTTGCTCCATTAATACTGAGAACACTACAAATCACATAAGCCCTTAGCCTCATCAATGAAACTTCCTCAGAGTACCAGGTTGGTCCTCACAACATAGTCTAATAGTGAAAGACTAAAAACATCCTAAATATCCATCATTTGGGAACTGGCTAAATTAATTAATAATACCTTTACTGCAAAGAGACAGCCATAAAAAAAGATGAAGTCTCTTACTGTAATAATATGAAACAATTTCTAGGACATATTAAGTACGGAAAAGTATAGAACAGAACGTATAGTTTGCTAATGTTTTTGTCCCAAAAAGACACATATTTGCCTGAAAGTGAGTAAAAACTCTAAAGAGATACACAAGAAACCAGACACATTCTCTGCTTCCATGAGGATACTATGGGTTACCCAGGGGCGTAATGAGGGAAGCTTCTCATCCTTGGCCCTTTCTAATTTTGTGATATGAATACACCACCTCCTAAAAAAAAAACTAAAACAATTTAAGAATAAGTAAAAACAACTTTCCCATGAAAGTGTGGGGTTGGGAAGACAATCTTCATAAATATTCTTTTTAGTATCTGCTAAGAGACTACCAAAATTAGCTTAACCTTTGTCTTATAATTTGACTTCTAGGTCATTTCTAATGTTTCCTACTAATGCTGCAATGCGTATCTTTACACATAAACCTTTGTGACATTTCAGATTATTTACTTAAATTCTTGAAGCTGGTATTACATGTAAGGCTCTTCGGATTATTTCCAAAATGTTTTCCAGGTGGACTGGCAATTCACTTTGCCACAAGTTCTTATAAAAACTGTTTGTCTTATCCATGGATGTGCTAACACTGAGTCTCACCTTTAAAAATAAAAAAATTTAAAAAGTGTCTCGACCTGATGTTTTCACCTGTTTTAATCTGCATTTCTTAGTAGAGAAATCAAAGATATTCTCATGTATTTATAAGCCACTTAGAATTCCTTTTGCAAACCGTTCACAGCCGAAGCATTTTTTGGAGCTTTCTGTAATAGAGACAAAACCCTTAGCTTGACTGACTTCAGAAGGCTTATTGCTTACTTTCCGAAGGCAAGATGGGTCCCCCAATCATCCGTGATAAGCCAACAGCATAATCACAAATATCCACGTACTCTTGGACTTCTCCCACACCTTCCACTAAGATCTTCCCCATCTCCAAAGACACCTAAAAATACAAAAAGCCAAGTAGCATTTTTCCAACAGAATTCATGTTTTAAACATTAAATTGATGAGGGGGAAAAAAGCAAAATATTTTGTGTCTGTTTTGTGAAGGTAATAAACCTCAGAAAGTCTGTTCTTATTTTCCTAAAGAATTTTAAAACCCAAGAATAGCCTTCACTTTTTCCTGTCCATCTTGGTCATCCTTCCTCTAAAGAAAAGACTTTTGAAATGTATAAACTGCTTTTCTTAAAATCACAATCTTCGGGCAGGCCCAGTGGCGCAGCGATTAAGTTCACAGGTTCCACTTTGGCGGCCCGGGGTTCGCCAGTTCGGATCCTGGGTGTGGACATGGCACTGCTTGGCAGAGCATGCTGTGGCAGGAGTCCCACATATAAAGTAAAGGAAGATGGGCACGGATGTTAGCTCAGGGCCAGTCTTCCTCAGCAAAAAGAGGACAGTTGGCAGCAGTTAGCTCAGGGCTAATCATCCTCAAAAAAAAAAAATCACAATCTTATATACAGAGATGCATGATGGCCTTTTTCTCCCAAGAATTGTATATTTACTACGGAAATACTTTACCAAGCTTCCTAGTACTTGGATCTTCTCCCGCAGGGCATCACCAATCTGTCTCACTACTTCTCCTCGCTTTGGAGCAGGAACCTAAGAAAAGAACAGAATTTTAGTGTCTAATTCAAAGTGTAAACACGTGTCTATGAGACAGTATTAAATAAATGTGCTGTAAGATACCAAAGCATAAGCCCATCAATGGCAACTTTTTTTTGAGGAAGACTGGCCCTGAGCTAACATCCATGCCCATTTTCCTCTACTTTTTATGTGGGACGCCTACCACAGCATAGTTTGATAAGTGGTGCATAAGTCCGCAGCCGGGATCCAGACTGTCGAACCCCAGGCCACCAAAGCAAAGCAGGCAAACTTAATCGCTACACCACCAGGTTAGCCTCAAAGACAGCTTTGTCCTTTAATCACCTCAAGACTGTGATATGGCAGGCCCCAAAAGCGATACCAGAGCACCAGAAAATATCCAGATGATAGATTCACGGTGAGCAAAGGACTGTGCCAAGTATTGAGAGAAATTCAGAGATTGAACAGAACCTTTTGGGATGACTCCAGAAAACTTAAAATACCTTAAATACCTACAGGCCTTTACAAGTCCCAGTGATGTTTTCTTATGGCTCAAACTGATTGCATGCCCAAACCCTTGATTCGGCTTATAAACTGGTATTCCATAACCCATTCAAATCACACCATTCACTCATCAAGTATTTTCTGAGCACCTACTATGTGACAAGAGTAATGCTAGGCACTGGGGCTAAAATAAGTGAGGCACGCAGGGAGCTAATTTGTATCTAGCAGCATTCATGGAGCCCATGTAATTGCAGTAATTACAAATTGCTGCAAGTTCTATAAAGACAAAGGAAATAAACAGCATGCTGAGACAGAAAATAGCAGGTTTGGAGCATAAATGGGTAAATTACTTTACCTAAGATGTTCTAAGGCAAAATCTCCAATGAAGTGAGATTTAAGTTGAAAGCTAAGGTTGGGAAAAGTCAACCACAGGAATATTCTTCCCAGGGAAAAGAAAAACATGTAAGATATCCATGGAAAATAAAAGCTTGTTGTATTCGACGGTCTGATTGGGAAAGGCCAGCACCCCTAGAGCTAGAAGATTCTAAGGAGTTGGAATCTTACTCCAGGTGCAGTGGGAGGTCCTTAATGGTTTTTAAGGAGCAGAATAAGATGACTTGCTTTACCTTTTAAGATTGAAACCTAGAACTGAGTTAAAGGGTCGCTGGATTAGGATGAAATTGTGCTTGTACCCACAAGGTTAACGTGGGAGACAAAGTAACCAAAGTTTCTGAGTTTGCCTTGCAGAACAGCAGGAGGACCGACAAAGCAGCTGGCTGACAGCCCTCTGCCTGCCGAAGCATCTCGCAAAAGCACTGAGAAGCTAAAATGACCGACTGTAAGCTTCGCATGCCATAGACTAAAGATCCACCGCATACAACACATAGAACCCCCCGAATGTACACATGCAGCCCATGAAGAAAAATGAAAGACAGCGTCCCTATGCAGAGGACTCTTAGAACTTCAGCCCCCAGGCCACATGCTCCCCCTACCCATCTTATTCTCACAATATGCTTTGGAAAAATGCTTAGAACTGCACATAGGCAAGCTAGTCTGTGACCAGTAGAAAGAATAACACATTAGCAAAAAATTTATATCCTCTGCCAAACTGTTCCTTCTGTCTCAGATTAGGAAGTAACTGAGGTTTTCCTAGATTCCTCAGGAATGTTGCGTTCAGCAGATCTGCTACAGAGACGTGCCCAACGTCCTACGGTCACGCATCAAGTGATGTTTCTGAGCCCCCTCCCCAACCCCGTTTGCCTTATATAAGTCATTTCCAAATCAGTTCCATCTAAGATGGGTTTTTTTTAGGACAATAGTCCAGCATCTTCCAATTTGCCAGCTTATTGCTTATTAAAGTTCCTTCTCCACCACTGCCTGTTTGGCCTGTTATCTTGTGGGGAGCAGATCAAGCCCTTGCTCAGTATCAAGATCACTATCAGAGGGGTGGAGAAAAGAGAAGCAGGGAGACCAACGAAGAACATACCCTTGAAGCCAAGGCAAAAGATTATGGTGACTTAGTTTTAAGACTGACAGGAGACAAAAAGTGGACTCAGGATCTACTTTGGAAGTAGAGTGGGCAAGACACACTAACGGAATAGGTGCGTGAAACAAGGGAAATGGAAGAACTAAAGATGACTCCTACGTCTCTGGCTTGAATAGTTTGGTAGATGGAAGTACAATTACAGGGATGAAGATGACTCAGAAGAAGTCTCAGGGTTTTTTAGAGGTGAAGAGAAGGGGTTGTGCCATATTAAGCCTGAGATGTAATTCATGAATGGAGACATACTTTCACCAACTGTGATCAGCACCCTGCTCTCCCCTCCAGGTCTTCCAGATTAATGCTACCTCTAAATTAGTAAATTACAACTAAAAGGACCATTCCCCTCCATGGAATCTTCCCACCCCCTCCCCACAGAGAGGGCCATCACAGCACTGCTCATGTTCCACCTCCCAGTGCCTGACCATGAGTTTGGGGCTCTTCTTTGCTCTCTTCTTCTCAAATGTATCACCATGTCTTAGTACAGCTTTTCTGGAGGATAATTTGGCATTCTGTTAACATTTAAAACGTTCCTACCCTTTGACTAGGCAATGCCACCTCTGGAAATTGAGCGTATATATAAGCGTACGAATGCATAGGTACAACATTCATTGCAGTGCTGTTTCTAGTAGAGAAAAACAGAAACCGTCTAAATGTCCACCAGCACACGACTGGTTAATTATGGGGCAGCCATAAAACGGAATACTTCACACTGTCTAAAAAGAATAAGGTACATTTATAACAAAAAACATTTGCTGAAACAGGATAATAGAAAACAGCAAAATAATGCATAAAGTTGCTTAAATTTTAAGGAATATACACGATGTCAACAGTGGTAATTTCTGGGGAATGGAATTATAATAGACTTTCATTCCCCACATTTTATGTCTACAACGTTTGCCATTCTTCGACACCTGTACTCTTTCAGAAACAGGGAACAAAATTGTCATGTTAAATGAATCAGCCCAGATCCTATACATTTCCTAGCCCATGGAATGGGTTTAATAATGTTTCAATTGAGCTTAACCCACACATAAGTTTAGCAAATTGGTTCATTTTAACTCAGAATGGCCAGTACACATGGCCTTTTACCTCCCATTCTGTGCATATTTAGTCAATCAGTCTTTCAACCAATTATTGCATACCTTCTGTGTGCCAGATACTGTGCTAATCCTTGGGGATACTAGGGAAACAAGGCAGCTACAAATCATGCCCACTAGAGCCAACAGTCCAGTGGAGGTGACAGAGACAAGAAACATGCGATTACAATCTCATGTGGTAGGCGCCATGATGGAGGAGCTACACTGTCCAACTGGAGCACGTAGGAGTGTTAATTTAGTGTCACTTGGGGTAAGGAAGTGGGGAGGAAAGAGGCTTTTTAAAGAAGTTGAGGATTAAGACCCAAGACCTAAAGCATGATTGGGGTTCTCCGAGTGAAGAGATACAAAAAGTAGAAAAAAATGATGGGAGACGCAGAACACAGCATATGTAAAGGTAAAGGCAAGAGAGAATAGAATAGGGTGGTTTTGGAAAATCATAAGTTCAAAGAGGCAGGGGAGGAAAGTAAGGGCCACACTGCTAAAGGCCATGCAAAGGATCCAAAAAACAGTGGGGAAATTACTGGAGGGTATTAAACAATGAGGGGGAAATCACAGTGCATTTTAAGATATCACTCTAGTTGTGACGTAGAAAATGGCTCAGAGGGAAAAAAGTCTCGGGTAGGAAGACCATTAGGCCAGATGAGAGATGGTGGATGTCTGGACAACAAAAGTGGCAGAAGAGACAAATGTAATTTAAAATGTTCAACACTTGGTAACTGATCGATTCTCAACCCCGGCTATACATCAGAACTGCCACCTATGGAATTTTTAGGCTCGATTCCATCCCAGACCACTCTAATCTGGCATCTTCAATTATTTTCCAGCTTCTCAGATGATTTTTAGGAGCAGCAAAAGCTGAGAAAGCTGGGATTAGGTTTGGGGAGAAGGAAATGAGGGAGGAGTAGGAAACAAGGAAGACAGCCTCATTTCCTGTGCTTGCTCACTGGTCCCAGCTTGCAGGGTGTCAACAACCTCAAACCCTCCTGAGATGGGCAACGAGAGTCCTCGTCCCCGCACACTTCACCCTTGAAGTCACATTTCAAAGGAGCATCAAAGACAGCCATGAGGAGGGAACTAGAGCATCGAGGGAACTATTAGATGAGCCTCTGGGGAAATAATACAAAGATCCTCATGTTAAAGTGCTACCCGGTATCACATATTCCTTTTATTCAGTTAGAGACAGCCCATTAATGGTTCCCGTCCTGAAGAGAGGGAAGACACTCTGGGCCTTCCTCACTAGAGAGGGAGAGGAAAAATGAGGACACATAGGGGATGCAGGGGGGCTGAAACTAGTTCAAAGAAGAAAGCAGCAGAGCCAGTGTCCCCACCAGGTTCTCTGCAGTTCGTTTTTGGTTTGGTTTTTTTTTAAAGATTGGCACCTGAGCTAACAACTGTTGCCAATCTTTTTTTTCTTCTTCTCCCCAAAGCCCCCCAGTACATAGTTGTATATTCTAGTTGTGAGTGCCTCTGGCTCTGCTATGTGGAATGCCTCCTCAGCATGGCCTGATGAGTGGTGTCGTGACCGCGCCAGGGATCCCAACCAGCAAAACCCTGGGCAGCAGAAGCAGAGCGTGCAAACTTAACCACTCGGCCACCAGGCTGGCCCCCTCTGCAGTTAGTTTTAATGAGGAGGAGGAAATTAGTTTTTATAAACTACCTTTCCATATTTTTATACTGTTTCCTTTCCCTTAAAGAAAAAGGTTCCCTTTGAAAAATTCCAGAATTACCACAAATGAACTAAGTGAAACACTGGTTTGTCCTCACACAGGCCAAGCCAGTCAAAAGGATCAGGGCCGAGCAGTAGCAGCCCCCGACGAGTGAGGACTCAGGAGGGAGTGTGTAAACCAGGAGGGGATCAAGCTTTGGTCTGTTCTTGGTTGAGGCATTAGTTGCTCGTAAGTCATCGCCCCATTGGCAGGAACCCCAAAGGCACATTAAGAAAAGGCTCTGCCTCGTCTCTAAACTTGAATTCAATAGCTTAACTCAAATTCTAATAAGTGGGATCCCCAAGTGACTCTACCATCACCCAGGAAAGCAACCTGTTCCCATTTAGCACCCCTACTCTACTGAGAGGTCTAAAAGGCATGAGAAGTATGAGAAAGAATGTTAGGTGCAGAGGCCTTACAGCCAAAATTAATTAAAGTAGAGGAAAGATGTTCTTCATGCTTTGCACAGAGGTGGTCTCTTGGCTGACAAGAAAGCTGCATCCAACCCAGGGCTCTCCAGGAGTCTGCCCCTCCCCAAGTCCACTAGCCATCACTGATTCAGAGAAAAGGGCAGCTTGGCAGTCCCAGACCCAGCTGTCCTTGGTTCCAGAACTAGCAGGTGCTGAGGTTTGCCTCGTGGCCCATAGGCACTCGTTATGATTGACTCATTTAACCCTCAGGATAACTATGGGAGGTAGGCACACCCGGTCTCCCCTTTCTACAAGACAAAGTACAGTGAGGTGAAGTAATTTACCCAGGGATAGAGCTGAATTAACCATCCAGGATATTCCTACAGCCTCAGGCCTAGAATCTTTGCTGGGAGACTAAAAGGGATATTCAGGGATGGGGGACGGGGAAATTCAGGCTCCCCCTGTTCTGTACTCTCCCATCCCCCAGAGCCTGGCCCTCATCTAGTGGCAGCTCACTGTGGCCAGCCCAGCTCCAGGCACAGGTCCTACCCTTGCTCATATCACCCCTGGTGGAGAAGGACGGAGGAGGCTGCGTCTGCGGCCCAGCCTGCTCAGTCAGGTGAACTCAAGACCCTGCCCTTTGAAAGAGCTGCTGATCTTTGAACAAGGAATATTGACCTATTGTTGAGGTACTCCCCCACCATAAAGCCGGCAGGGGAGGGAGGAGAGGAGCAAACAGGTATTTTTAGCACAGATATTCCTTTCTCTTTGCTCAACTATAAATGCAGGTAACTTCAATTGGAGAACAAAGAGTGTTCACAGCTTGAATTTATGATCTATCAGTACAGAGTTTTAATCCATTTAAAATTACCCATTTACCGAAGGCCAAATATGGAGACAACACTATCCTTGGACTACAGCAGAGATTATCACAGCCCCCAAGGAGCTCCCCTCTCGGCAAGGCAGCACTGACCCGCTCATCAGCAGCTGTTTCATTATCTCATTGCAATTACAATAGGTAATCCTACCACGGCCTCCATACTTACATCCGCCCAGATTCTCCATGCTTCTTGTGCTTTCTTTACAGTCTCTTCATAGTCGGCCACACTGGCCTAAATTAAGGATTAGGGGGAGACAAAGGGAAAAGGAGAAGGAAGTGACAATCTCCTCCTAAGAACACACAGACCAGTTTTGGAAAAGAAATGGAAAATCTCTGGGTGATCCTAAGATTTTTGGTTTAGAATGATTTTCACAGCCTACACTTCCAAAACCTCTTAAGAACCCAGTAAGACGTTAGAATCTCACTGTGCTTTTATATTTTTTTTGGTGAGGAAGTTTGGCCCCGAGCTAACATCTGTGCCAAACTTCCTCTATTTTGTACGTGGGACATTGCCACAGCATGGGTACTGTGTAGGTCCGTGCCTGGGATCCCAACCCATGAACCCCGGGCCACCGAAGCAGAGTGCAAACTTAACCACTATGCCACCTGGTCGGCCCCTCTAACCGTGCTTCTAAAACTTGGCTTCTCAAAGCACAATCCGTTAGCCTCCACGGGGAACAACACCTGAGATGTTGTTAGAAATTCTGTATTAGAAATTTAGAACCTTGGGCTCCAAACCAGATTTAAGAGGTCAGAACTTTCACTCTAATGAAGTTCTCAGGTGATTCAGAAGCATGGCCTTAAACAGACCCCCTCCCTAGTTCTCGCTATGGTTCACCATTTCTAGGGCACACACCCCCTCCCCCTCAAAGAGTGGACAGTCTATCCCAGACATTCTAAACATCAAGTGAAAAAGAAACACACTAGTCTTTGACTTTGTAATTCTGTATTGTTCTATCAGTCCCATAAACTCCCTGTGGGCAATTTGCATTAAAAAGCAAAGCACTTACCTGTCGGACTCTTGCTATTGGCTCATTGTTAGCTGGACAATAGGTCGTGATAACCTTAAAACAAAAACACAACCACCATATGTAGAAAATGTAACCCCTTCCAAATTGTGAGAACAGACCAAATGGGGGAAGAAAAACAGGAGGAAAAAAAGGACTAAGATACAATATCTAAACTCAGAACCTTTATTTTAACTTCTGTTACTAACAAGCCACTCTACAAAGCTAGTATTCAGAACCACATTTCTGCAAAACTCACTGGCGTCATCTAAATATTAAGTATATAAACAAAAGCCTAAATGTAACCTGTTGTTTCACCTCTATTTCCATTAACAGACCAAACTGAGTTTTACTTATTCCTTCTCTCCCTCACCCTGCCCACCCCGGGGTCAGAGGGTGAAATGGCCAAAGCTGGACAAGTGGGAAAGGCCTGTGTCCACACAACCTGGAGAGATCAATTAGAAAGAAAAAAATCAAGGACTAGCCAAAAAAAAAAAGGCCTTCAGGGGAGGGTGTTCTATCCACAACCTAATGATTAGACGCCGCAGGAAAAACAGAACGGGGAAAAGGGGGTGGGGGAGTGACTTGGCGGATGAGTAAAACCACCTCCCTCTCCTGCAGTCACAGGGAACCAAAAGGAAGATGTGTTTCCTCTAAAAAACCAGGTTCAATATATAACAATATTGAACATTATTGAACAGTATATTGAACAATAACATTTTCTTATAAAAGCTTTCTTTTGCAGCTTTCAAAAACTCTGGGCGATAATAACCTTACCTTTCCATTGTATTTTGTAAAATATCTTATTGAGCATTAACCGGGTGCCAGGCATGGTGTTGGGCTCCGGGCAATAGAGAAATGCTGAAAACCCGGTCCTCAAGAACGGTCAGAGCCCAAGGAAAACATGACACGAGTGCAGCAAGTCCGAGGCTGCAAACTTCAAAGGATTTCAGGAAAGGCGACAACATAAAACTACACTTTAGAGCATGCCCTGTGGTGCATGACACATCTCAGGAGCCACCAGTCAAGCTCAAAAGTAATTTCCACTGCTAAGCCTGCAGCATTCCTCTCTCCAGATAGCAGGACTCTGCCATAATGTTTTACATACGCGTGGTTAGTTTAACCCCTACTAGCTCCAAAATGACCTCGGTTCTCCACAGCACACAAGGGCCTAAAATCTAAGAGGTTTTTTTTAAGGCACCCTCCAAGAGAAGTTTTATTGTAGAGTTTCAAAACTTCCCATCCAGGATCACCCCTAGAGCGCCAGCGGGGAGTGGGAGCGGGCAGGGCCCGCCCGGGCTCCCGGGCGAACTGAGGCAGCTGAGATTTCCCGGGACGCCCGCATACCTCTCCCCGGCCGCCCCAGCTTCCATTATACACGCCCTCGTTCTCCTCGCGGAGCTCCAGCTCCTTGAGCCAGGCATACTGGGGCTGATTGATGAGCAGAGTGGACATGAAGGCGGCAGGCCTGTTCCAAAGTCCGGAGAGCCGGATGCCTCCTGCAGCTTGCACACACAGCTGGCGACCAACGCGCCACATACTGAGCCAAGGGCGCACAACGCGCCTGCGGCCCGAGGAGCCGCGGAAATAGAGCCCCCCCCCCCCCCCGGGACAGCCCATTGGGCAGCCCCGGCCCCGCCCCGCCCCGCCCCTCCCTGCCCTCGGTGCACACCCCCTACCACTGCCCCGCCCGCCCGGGTCTTCCGGAGGAGCAAGGAGCTTAGTTAACCCTGGCCTGGACCAATGAGGAAGCGCAAGGGCTGCTGCCATCTGGTGAGAAACGCCGGGAACCGCGGCAGCAGCTAGAAATTCTTTTCAGCAAAATATTGTCTGTAAAGTACAGTAGGTTAGAGCAGGGGTTCTCAGACTATAATGTGCATGTAATCACCTGGCCATCATGTTAAATGCACTTTCTGATTCAGTGGGTCCGCGCTGGACTCTGAGAGTCGGCATTTCTAACCAACTCCCAAGTGATGGTCACGCTGCTGTTCCGTGCAATAGCCATGGAGGGGTTTTTTGGTAGAGGGAGGGAGAGGGTATTTTGTTTTCATGGCTTTGTTAAATTACAAATCAGAGTTTTATAATTAATGAAAAACGTTAAATTATGGTACTTCCTTCTAAATATCCTGCCTGGGTATATTCTTGCTTTTGAAGAACAAAGATAGCTTTGATCAATTTCCTTCATTCTCCGTTTCTTCTATGTTCCTGCAATATCCTTTCCGCCCAACCTCCTTTTCCATCCCATCGCCCATGTAATTCCACAACTAGGCCTACCCTATAGAAGAGAAATACTAACATCTCAATCAGCATGATTTGGACGTCAGTTAAAAATATACACGCACCCTCAAATCAATTGAATTAATAGATGTCTCAGTGATTCCCGACCTACTTTTCCAAAGTATTAGTTGTCTCACTACTTGCCTTGAGGCCTTCCACGCTGCAGCCAAAGTCACTTTATGTTTTTTTCCTCCCACTGTGTCTTTGCCCTCGCTGTTCTTTCCACCTGTAAAACCCTTCCTTCCATCTCTGCATTGAAGCTTGAGCTTTGTCTGTTCCACGCTTATGGCACAAATTATTTCAACAAATAGTCAGCATGTATCAAGCACCTATCAGAAATTGTAGTAAGTGTTGGAGATGCATGAATGATGCTTCCATTTGTAAACATTACGTTTTTCCCTGTTAAGGCAAGGACCATCTCTGATTCATCCTTGCATGGCTCCACAACTCCCAGTATTATACGGGGCTCATGTCCCCTTACATGAATGAATGAACAAACGAACCTATGAATACACCTCAGGAGTAATAAGCATGGACACCCTGTCCAGCATCAGTGATCTCTGTCAACACCCCAGCTACTGTCTTCTGTCTACCCCTAGGACTGAGGCATTAATTTCCTTCCTCTCATTCTCAGACTTTTTAACTGAGAATTTGATTCTCCTCACTTTCTGGCTGCCAGCAAGATTCTTTATTCCATATATCCCAACACCATGCCTTTCCTTCTCTTCTCCTCCGTTTGATTCAAAAAATGAAAAGACATTTACAGTTGCACCAAATTTTAGGAGCAACACACAATGCCCTCAAGGAATGTTAGCTTCCTTCTCTTCATTAAGTCAAGGAGAGGTTCATGACTGTCTCTCTAAAGTAGTTCTGCAACGATGGACAACAGCAACTACCCACATTGAAAACAGGGATTGCGTCTCTCCTCCACCTCCTTTTTTTTAAAGATTGGCATCTGAGCTAACAACTGTTGCCAATCTTCTTTTTTTTTTTTTTCGCTTTTTCTCCCCAAGTCCCCTAGTACATAGTTGTATATTTTAGTTGTGCGTCCTTCTAGTTGTGGCATGTGGGACGCCACTCCAGCGTAGCCTTGTGAGCAGTGCCATGTCCGCACCCAGGATCGAACCAGTGAAACCCTGGGCCACTGAAGCGGAGCATGTGAACTTAACCACTCAGCCACCAGGCCAGCCCCTCCACCTCCTTTTTTAAAAACTCACTTAGCCCTGTCCAACAGGAGGTCAGAAAAATCATAAACAATGAATTTTGATGGGGCAGAGCAAGAAAAGATAGAATTAAATGAATTATATGAAATCACATTTCATATATGAAAGACACTTAAATTAATCACATATAAAACCATATATAGGAACTGCAAAGCACTATAGAAATTTTTTTTTTTTTAAAGATTTTATTTTTTTCCTTTTTCTCCCCAAAGCCTCCTGGTACATAGTTGTATATTCTAGTTGTGGCATGTGGGACGCTGCCTCAGCGTGGTTTGATGAGCAGTGGCATGTCCGCACCCAGGATTCGAACCAAGGAAACACTGGGCCGCCTGCAGTGGAGCGCGCGAGCTTAACCACTCGGCCACAGGGCCAGCCCTGCCTGTTTGTGTGTTTTTTTTTTATTATTATTATTTTTAAAGGTTTTATTTTTTTCCTTTTTCTCCCGAAAGCCCCCCAGTACATAGTTGTATATTCTTCGTTGTGGGTCCTTCCAGTTGTGGCATGTGGGATGCTGCCTCAGCGTGGTCTGACGAGCAGTGCCATGTGCGAGCCCAGGATTCGAACCAACGAAACACTGGACCGCCTGCAGTGGAGAGCGCGAACTTAACCACTCGGCCACGGGGCCAGCCCAGCACTATAGAAATTTAAATGTACTGACTGAACTCAGGACGCCTTGAACCAATTCTGTATTAAAAGTGGCAGAGTTTGCAAATAGCCAGTTCTGCTCTTCAAATGACTTATCAGGGGCCAGCCTGGTGGCGTAGTGGTTAAGTTCAGTGCACTCTGCTTTGACCCTCCCACCCCTACCCATGTTGGCAGGTTCAGATCCCAGGCTCAGACCTACACCACTGGTCAAGCCATACTGTAGTGGCAACCCACATACAAAGTGGAGGAAGGTTGGCACAGATGTCAGCTCAGGGCCAATCTTCCTCACCAAAAAAAACAAAAACAAATGACTTATCAAAGGCATCATAGGGTGATGGTTAAAGCAAGGACTCTGGAGTTACAGCATAGGTGGAAAGGACCTGTGCTTAGGATGTCCTCCATGAATGCTAGCTGTCTTCATTCTTCAAAGATACCTGGCCAAGAGGCAGAGGGATGTGACCTGAACGTGCATGCTTGCCCCAAGGCAGCAGTAAATTGGAGAAATCACCACCACCCAGGATACAATTTCATTATTGCAAAATCAAAGCCTGATTTGTCAAAGCATGGGTGAGTGACACTATTGCTCTGGGCAGACCCATTAATCAAGTTCCCAAAAAATGATGCCACAACTAGAATGCTGGCTTATTATTTTATAGGGAAATTATCTTCAGAAAGGACCAACCATTTACATCCTTTAATCACTGCATTCTTTCCCAGGATGCAAACTACCTATCTGGTTGTTTAATGAGCCCAGAATCAGAAGAAGAGTTGCTAATTAACAATATATCATTCTAGCGTTTAATGGCATCGGGCTAAGATAAGTCTCCCCAATGTCTGATTTAATCTATAGATTCAATGCAATCCCAATCAAAATACCAGAATTGGCAAGCAAATTCTAAAGTTTAAACAGGAATGCAAAGGATCCAGGATAGCCAAAACAATTTTGGAAAAAAAGAGAACAAAGTTACATTACTTAATTTTGACAGTTATTATAACAATTTTACAGTTATTATAAAGCTACAGTAATGAAGAAAGAGTGTAAAATAGGAGTAAAGATAGACATAAATATCCTAAAGATTGATGGAACAGGCTAGAGAACCCAGAAACAGACTCTTCTATATAGTCAATTTTCAATGAAGGTGTCAAGAAAATTCAGTGGGGGGGCTGGCCCCGTGGTGGAGTGGTTAAGTTCACACGCTTGGCTTTGGTGGCCCAGGGTTTCGCCAGTTGGACTCCTGGGCTTGGACATGGCACCACTCATCAAGCCATGCTGAAGCAGCATCCCACATGCCACACCTAGAAGGACCCACAACTAAAAAGTATATATATATAACTATGTACTGGGGGGCTTTAGGGAGAAAAAGGAAAAATAAAATGTTTAAAAAAAAAGGAAATTCAGTGGGGAAAGGATAGTCTTTTCAACAAATGGTGCTATATTAATTAGATATTCACTTGCAAAAAAAATGAAACTTGACTTTTACTTCACACTATATGCAATAATTAACTCAAAATGGACCATAGACCTAAAGATAAGAACTAAAACTCTAAAACTTCCAGAGGAAAACATTGGAGAAAATCTTCAGTGTGAGGGGCTGGTCTATGCATTATATGATATTTAGCTGCATCCCATTTACTATATTTTAACATAGTAAAATGTTAATTATAGCATGAAATTTGACTCCTACCTCACACCATACAGAAAAATCAATTCCAGGGGCATTGTAATTCTATGTAGGAAAGGTAAGACAATAAAGTTGTCTAAGAGTCAGGAGACCTGGAGTTAAGACAGCTGTTCAGTAGCTTAGCTGTGACATCTCTTTTCATTTGTCAAAATAAGAGAATGGACAAGGTGATTTCTAAATTCCTTTATGGGTCTTAAATTCACATATCAAAAAATGTATATTCCTTCTTTTCCATGCAGTCTAAAAACGTTTCCTAAGGAAATTATAAAACAAGCTTGTAAAAATACATGCTAATTGCAAAATTGGCTACAGCCTATATGTCATCAGAGACTAAATAAATAATGGTACCTCCATGCTATAGAATGCTAGGGAGTCATTAAAAAGAAGGAGGTAGGTCTTTATATTTTGGTATACAAAGGTGTCCAGGATAAATTGCTGTATCCTTTTTTTTTAAAGCAGATTACAGAATAGTAAAAGGTATAAACAATAAGATTCCTTTTATGTAAAAAAATTTAATAAATATTTCTTGATCACCTATTATAATAGGTCAAGAATATATAATGCTAGGTCAATAATTATAATAATACAAGAAGTCACTGGGTTGGACACTGGGGGAAACGGTGAATAAAACAGACATTTTAGTTTAGAAAGACAAAAAATAAAATGAATACACATGACTATTGATGCCATGAAGAAAACAAGAGTTTGACAGTGACAGTAGAGGATCCTGTTTTAATCAGGGTGGTCCAAGAAGGCCTCTCCGAAATGGTGGCATTTAATCAGAAACCTGAATCATGTGAGAGAACAATCTGTGCAAAGAATGGGTGCTGAGGGTGTTGGAAGGGTCGGTGAAGCAGAGGGAACAGCAACTGCCAAGGCCTTGAGCTCCGAAAGAACAAATGGTGCTTGAGGAACAACAACGTGAGCAGCACCCGTGCAGCTGGAGAGCAGGAGAGGGGCGCAGACAAGCCAGGGGCCCTGTGCGCCATGCTGAGAACTCCGGCCTTATTGTGTGGAGGGAAGGCCCTGGAAGGTCTGAGCAAGGCAGGGCCCTCAGGTACTGTCAGAAAGGCTAGGTATAGAGTGGAGTGCGCAGAAGCAAGAATGGAAGCAGGGAGGCCTGCCCGGAGCATCCCGGTGAGGCGTGTGAGGCCAAGGGAGTCCCCGGTGGCCGCTGTCCGTGCACAAACGTGGCTTTGCACGAAAATCAAGATAGGACGCCAAAGTGCCCAGGAAACCGGAGTCGTCTTCCCGGCGTCGCTCGAACGAGTGGTTCGCAAAGACGGCGCCTCCCGCTCAGTCCTGACCCAGGCGCCGGGGAGCCGCACGCCGGCGGGCAGGAGCAGTCCCTCGCGGGGGCGCCCGCGCAGCCGCCGCCGGCCCGCCGTGCCCGCCCCCCGCCGGAAGTGCTCTCCCGAGCGCCGCGCCGCGGGAAGATGGCGCAGGAGGCCGGCGACATGGAAGATGGGCAGCTTTCCGACTCGGATTCCGACATGACGGTCGCACCGAGCGACAGGCCGCTGCAGGTGCCGGTGAGTGGGGAGGGCGCGCGGAGCCCGGGCCGCGGGAGGCGGCGGGGAGGGCGAGGCGCGCGGGCGGCGCGGGCGG